>NC_045741.1:16943036-16965916 GCF_008692095.1 Etheostoma spectabile | reverse complement strand
GTGTGTGTGTGTGTGTGCGTCTCAGATGGAAGAACAATGCAGTTAACAACCCACACAATCACCCAGGATTCACCTAGATTAACAGCGATGTGAATAGAGAAGAGATTGTATAGAGTCAGGTGTGTGTGTTTGAGTGTGTAAGTGCAGCTCTGTCATGAATGACCGCACCCTCACCTGGCGGCTGAAGCTGCCCCAGTGAAAGAATTTTGTCCTTGTTGTATTCAAATCACTAAGCCTGTATAGGGAATATGAGTGATGGGGTTGACGGACAAATCCATCCAAAGATTCTCTGTTTTACTGTATATCATTACTCTGAGATGCCTGTGCCATTACTATTCCATGATGTATTGGTGATACAGTAATGTAGTTTAGTCTGGTGTTTACCCACTTTGCTTTAGCCTACTGCGTCTACTTGAGTGACTGAGTCTATGTTTCTCCCGAGGATGCTTATTCAAACTTTTTGCCTTATGATCCCTTATAGTAACTCATTCATTTTTAGCAGTTGTTGTTTGTTTTGTTGTTTTCTTACTTAAAGGAAAGTTAGATTCCAAATCGTCTTGACAGTGCTGACCTTTGAGGGGATGGTTAGTCCAAAACAGAGGAAGCTTTTGTAGTTTATTAGGTGTTATGCACCATTCACTGTTATTGCACATAACAATTGTTTCACAAGAGAACAATAATACAGTTAGCCCATGAGCCAGCGATGGTACAAATGTGTCTTTTAAATAAACTGTGTGAACTTATTGTCCACGCGAGCTAAGCTAACAAGTCGGCTGACTGACCAATAACAACCTTGCAAGCGTTTCACTGTTACTATAACATTTAATCAAATGAAATGTTGTCCAATCTTAATAGTCTATGATATTTAGCAACATCAGATATCCTCCAATTTTCTTAATTGTGCTCTGGCCAAACATCCGCTGTAAAGTAAAGAGCTACACTTAGACATGCATGTTAGGAACTGCATGCCTGTGTGAGTAGAACAATGCAATGAACTGACATTCTTTCTGCAGCTGTTTTTGACGTTCAGACTGACTTATGGGACCCTCCTATTTAGAGCAGACTAAGACTGTAATTCCACCTAACGATGCTAACGCTAGCTGCTGTAAATAAACATCCCCAGGTAAAAGCATGAGGCTGATAAAGATAGACTCTGTCTCTCTCCTCCTATCTCTTTCTTTCTCTCTCTCTCTCTCTCTCTCTCTCTCACACACACACACACAAACACACGCACACACACACACACACACACACATTGTAATCCGATTGAGACCTCTCGTTATGGTTGTTTGGTTCTTTCTGGACCTGAACACCTGACAGTGTCGGGGAGTACCTTTGCTTTTGAAAATAGAAACTTACACGAAACAAGGAACAATGACTGTTACATGACCGGCTGATGCATCCAGCAGTTGCTTAGTGCATGTGTGTGTGTGTGTGTGTGTGTGTGTGCGTGTGTGTGTGTGTGTGTGTGTGTGTGTGGGTGTGTGTGTGCTTATAGAGCAAGAGAAAGGGACAGAAAAAAGCATAATTGTGTTTCTAGGGTCGTGTCCATGCATGTATGTATGTATGGTAATCGAAGCGGCATCACGTGGATTAAGGAAAACATATAGTCTTTACGTAAAGAAACACCGGAGCTCTGAGGTCTCAGCATACATTACTTTTACGGAAGGACATAACCTGCAATAGAGCCATAGTGTGTGCTATTTGCATTGTGAATTGGAAAATGCTTTAAAAACCTTAATTTCCAATTTCATATTTAAGGCAACTCCGTTTACAGTCCGTTCAAAATGACTTCTAAATGGTCCATATCAAGAAACAAGTATAAAAGAAGTCAGGGGTCAGAGCTGCAGCAGTCTGACAGTAGACATAACAATTATTCCTCTGTTCCTAAAAAAAGTGCTTTGGAAAAGATCCAAGAAGCAGGCAGATTAATTATCATCTTGGACAAGAGTGTGCGTGTGCGTGTGTGTGTGTGTGTGTGTGTGTGTGTGTGTGTGTGTGTGTGTGAGGATGGTTAGGTTGTGTGAGTCACAGTTACCACAGTTATATTCCTGGACATTCTCCGAGCATAATGTTTTTTCTAGGCTGAATTGTATGCGTGTGTGTGCTTTCTCAGACATCCCTCTCAACCTCTTTCCCCTTATATTCCATATTTAACATCTCCAACCTTAAATTTTTCTTCACCATTTCTCTGGTTTCACACTTTGTAAAATGCATGCAATGTCAAGAAAGCAAATGAAGCACTAAAAGTTAACAAACCAATGTCCCTAAAGACTGTAGCATTTTATTAGGAAACTAGAAAAAACACCATTATTTGTGGGGTGGAGGAGGACTTGTGGATGGAGGTGTGCATTTGTCTTGTCTGTTCTCCAATTAGTGGTATTAGTTAATTGCATTCAGCCACCCAATAAAATTAATCTGGTGTCCGAAATATCCATCATACCAGTATACACGTCCAATAGTCCCCAAATAACAGCAACAGCAACTAGTTTATTCTTATCATTAAATCTAACTTTGATCACCTGCAAATAAACAATTTCCCTGAGGGGATAAATAAAGTACTCTGATTCTGAAATGACCAATCCAACTTGTATTCATGCATGTAGTTTTGAGATAATTTGTTGCTGTTCAATGTTTATTTAATTTAATTTTACAAACCACAGACAACATATCTTAGTAAGGGCCATCGCGAGTTACTAAAAAAGATCAATGCACATTGGCAATGGGATGAAACACCAGTCTTTCAAAAGATGTTCCTCGTTTGTTATTTTGGTGAAGTGTGGTGTCCAACACGTCCGTCCAAAATCTGCTAGAAGTGTTCAACTGGTTTGAGATCTGGTGACTGTGAAGGCTATAAAATTCATTTATGTGTTGGATAAAAATGTTTGCATCATGTTCCTCCACTCACTTATTCATTCAGATTTTTATTTTTATTTTTATTTGTCACTTATTTCTGAAAATAGAGTGAGTTTGAGTTCAAATCCAATTTGAACTTCCAGTGTTGGACAAGTCAGTGGACCTTGAAGCAGCTTCCTCTCTACTCTCATAACTGCTCTTACCTTACATTCGACCCAGCCCCCGCCTTCTCCCATTCTTCTGTCAGAGATGTTAGTGGGACATTTAGCTCTGTGCAGATCTTCTTCTTCCATCCTTTTCACCTCTACCCTCCTTCTGGCAGAAACATTAAAATGGTAGCCCTCTGTTCCCTGCCTCCCTCTCTCTGATGCTCACCTTTCGGTGAGCATCAGAGAGATCCTTCCACCTTTTTTCTTTACCATCGCTCACTCCAATGTTATTGACATGTCATCAAACATGAGGAAGTGCCAAGCTTTGACCCGCTGTATGTCACAGTAGCCCACAGTTTTTTTTATTAACCTCTCATCTCATCTTATCTCATATCTCCAGCCTTTATCATTTCACTCCATTAACCAGTGGTACTGCTGCAATGTGTAGCTTTCGAGATGAAAACATCATTATTACATTAATTGCGGTGCCTTTCTAAAAGTGCTTTGAACAAATATAAGACTAAAAGATATAATTGGTAATCTGTGTCGCAAAGATTGATGTTAACTATTTTGAGCCACATTTCCCATAAAACATCTCTCTTCTTGAATATTTGTTTTCTCTTTATGATACGTTGCCTTATCTACAAACATCACAATAAATAAGTAAACTTTATTTTGGAGTGGAAGAACCGCATTTTCTCTCTTTTCTGTCTCATTAAATAGTTAGTCTGGATCAACGGAAGTCCATTTTCAGGATAAATCCTGAGGCACTGGATATCAGGCTTTTCCCCTCACTTTCCGCTCTTTTTCTGCCATTCTGTAAAACCCTTCCCTATGAGAAACCATAACCAACTTTGAGCAAGCAAACCACAAACTGAAAATGGTAGGTTTCCATGTAAATTTCTATTGTGTAATAAGGCGGGCCTGCTTGGCCTGCTTCTTTCGGTGAATGATGCAAAAATGTACAAAGAATATGTTTACGGTATTTACTATCTAACTGGGATGTTTTGGTACCGATTAAAGAAGAAGAAGAAGAAGACTACTTTAATACAAATATTATTACTTTGCTAATAAAATACACACACATGCACAAGGCTCTACACTCACACTCTATATACACGCATTACGGGAGAGATGTCAGAGCCAAGCAGTCCCCACGCAGGCACGCCAAGCAGTCAAGGTGAACTAGCACCTGTCCAGCTACCAGCCCACACTCCGTACCTGGTCTGTACAACAGGTGATCCTCCAGTTCCCAAGCCAAGTCCCCACAGACTGAACTGCCACCCAAACCAAAATGTATCTGTGGAGATAGGGTTGGCAAATATGAAATGTTCAACAATATTTTTGTTAAATATGACGTAGGGCTCACAATGTAGAATAAAGAGGTCAACAGTATTCCTCTCAGTGATATTATCACATCTTTCAACTACTGTAATAGAACTGACGTGGTAATAATTTCTCAAAGTATGAATGTTATACTTTCACTAGGATTCAAAAATGTGTCTGGTTCTGCAGTGTTTTTGTCAAACATTCTCTTATATATATGTTGGTGTGTGTTTCTGTGAGACTTCATCTTGGAGCACACAGATGCCAGTCAAGCCTAAAAATATTCTGGATACTTGTTTATCATTTACATATTTACTTTTGCAGAGGTGAAAATCATTAAAATGTGTGTGCTTGTGTGTTCTCCAACTCATCTAACTTTTATGTTTTCTTAGCTGTTTGACATGAAGATAACCAAACCCATCAGACAAGACATCAGCGTCCTTCCACTTTAGGTTGTCAGCAGCAAACTTGCAACACTGAAACCTCTTTACACAAACACAAACACACTCTGCTCTCTGCAGTCAAAAGGGACAGACTTTGTTTGATCCCTTGTGAGGTTTATCTCCTAAGCCCAAATGTCAACACTTGCTGTTGACAGACTCAGTTTCCTCCAATAATCCAGTGACTCTCTGTCACAGCCTAAGACCTAGAGACCAACAGGTAACAGCTGACCAGGGGCACAATGGAAAGTTAAAAGGATATGAGATATACTGAGGAATTAGGGAGTGATAATCAGAATTGAGGCAAGTGCCTTGCAGGAATTACGCAGCCAACCAGCTAAAATATGAATGTGCTTTTTTTTCCAAGTTTGACTAACTGTTCACAAAAACCAAAAGACGTTTGAAAATGCTCTTTAGAGTAGATCAATCTAAATGCCAGCCCAGACACTATGGGATAATGTGTAACAGACAACCTTTTAATGTTAGTATAGTTGAACACTAAATACAGGTGTTGTCATTGATCTGTTGTATTTAAGTTGTCAGAAAACTTTACATTATAATATAGTTGTTAATGCAACAGCTGAAGAATTACTGTTCATCTTGGTTATTAGGTAATGCGTATTAGCCACAATGTAATCACTATTTAATACTTGTGCAACGGACTTGTAGCAAAAACAGACGAAAAAATTGTGACTGAGGAAATGTAAGTGGCTATAGTGCAACACAATAAAACTGGTCATGGAGAGCAGGAAGCGACAGAACAGAGGTTAGACCAAGTGAGCCTGTGACTCAGCAAAGTAACTGAATATTACAAAAGATAAAGGCAAATATTGTTGGTTGTTATGGTGACAAGACACGTCAATGTAAAGTGTGTCGCAGACTACTTTGCAGGGAAGAGAGCGGACGGCAGCTCTAGAGATGGCTGGCAAGTTAACGAGTTAGCTTTTCGATCTTCAGAGCGGAGAACAACTTTGTATAGTGACAAAAGGCCAATGTTGCATTTACAGCTTGTTGCAAAGCCCCCCTAGTGGCCAAACCAATTAGTGCAGTTTATTATTAGGTTTTATACTTTTTTAGTTGGACATTTATTAAGACATTGTATTTTACTTTTTGCTCCACTACATTCATTTATTTCTACTTCTTACAGTTCTGCTGATTCCTTTAATCATTTCTGTGTTTTGTTTACATGAGTCACATGAGATTTTCTAGTTATGAATAGCAAGTGTGTGTTGATTATAATTTAATTATGTTTTTTGTTGGTGTGTGTGGTGTGGTGTGTGTGTGTGGTGTGTGTGTGTGGTGTGTGTGTGGGTGTGTGTGTTGTGTGTGTGTGTGTGTGTGTGTGTGTGTGTGTGTGTGTGTGTGTGTGTGTGTGTGTGTTACAATTCTATATGAGGGGCTATCTGGGACATTATTCAATTACTTTACAAACATATAACTGAAATGCTCTCACCCATTCTACTGAATGCTTCATATACAGTAAAGCATTGAAAAATTATACTCTCACATACTATACTGACACACACACACACACAAACACACACTCACAACTAAAATACTTTTAATACTGTACAAGACTAAAACGGGGTCTCACTTTTAAAATGTATGTGAGAGCATTTCAGTATTGCGTATGATAGTGTTTCGGTAGTGTTAATGAGAGTGTTTCAGGTGGTGTGTGGTAATGTTTTAGTATAGTATGCCAGAATTTTATTTTTCAGTAGTGTGTATGAAAGCAATTAGCTTTATTTGTGTGAGAGCTACACTTGTATGTGTGGAGGTAATGTGGAAAATGTCCCAGATGGCCCTCATAAACAAACATGCACATAACACATAAAGACATACACACACACACACACACATACACACACACACACCCACAACACACACACACCCACACACACACCACACACAACACACACACCACACACACACTACTCTTGCAAAAAGTTCAGCATGGAAATGGTGGTCTATTTGAATGCGCACATGTTTCCATCAGGTCCCACATGGTTAAATCCACACACAGTACAACTTCACACACACACACACACACACACACAATAATGCACAGAAATTCCTCAATAACTTAAAATGATAGAAAACAAGTTGTCTGTGCATTACTTCAATCGCTCAGTGTATGTAAACATACTGTAGTCAAGTGTATGTGTGTGTGTGTGTGTGTGTGTGTGTTTTACATTAAATTGAAACCTATCTGAGGATTAGTCCAAAGTTTGAGTGACGGCGTCGGCAAGACTCTCTTTTGATGTGACTTTTACCACCTCAAACTGTAAACTGTCTCCAATGAAAAAACTCAGAGACTCTCTCTCTCTCTCTCTCTCTCTCTCTCTCTCTCTCTCTCTCTCTCTCTCTCTACGCTAAAAACATCAACTAACAACATTGTCCTCCTGCCAACCCAAACCTCGCTAGGGCCCAGGTTGTTAAAAGCCATGATAACAACCCCCACCCCCACCTTTTCGTCACTGAAGCCCATTAGTCATCACACACTGTACATGAATGTGGAGATAATGGCATATTGTTTTGAAGTGTGTGCCGATTAAGGTGGTTTGCTTTAGGCTAATGCAGACATTCTGTGTTTGTAAAGACTTCTGTAATTCATATCCTTTATTGTACTCGTTGTAAAAAAATAATAATATACAGCACAGCTTGAGTTTATTTAAAAAAATGTTGCATTTTGTTGATGCCTATTGAGGAAGAACAACAGCAACAGGAAAAAAAGCTATAAACATTGCAACACGATAACCCATACATATGGGGGAAACAGCAAGAGACCTTTTAAGCACTAAAAACCAAATATTTAAATATCTTAAAAAAAAAGTTCTGTTTTCATGGTGTTCTGGTGTTGCACTGTCGACCTATCTGCTGATGAAAAAAGTTGGTTGTGTGTGTGCGATTGTTCATTTCCGTATGTTTGAGAGAGAGACAGAAAAGGAGAAGAGAAAGTTGAGAATAGTCACAACAAAAAAGAAGGGACGGTTTTTTATTCCCACGCTGACAACAACACTAAGCATCAACAAAGTGCTTGACGCACAAGCCAAGGACAGTACCATCTGACATTCAAGTGTCTTGTATCCGATAAATCAGTTGAGATTTGCATGTCCCATATCTCTTTGGTCTTACATCCAAAACTAACCCAAACAATTGTGAAATTGTATTAATGAACACAAGGAGACAAGTTTTTTTTATCACTTCAAGATCTTTTTACCACATTTGATCTTTAGTGAGGTGTCCTGAGTAATTGAATTTCAATGAAGCTCGATGCACACTTAGCTTTTTGAGAGTGGAAGCTTCTGTCTAAGATGCTCATTGACCAAGTGGTGAATGCTTTTGGACAAGACAATCTGAAAGCATGTCACTTACGCAGCTACTTTGTAGATGTGTTGCAGCCGTGCGAGTAGGCTGAATTTGGCTCTCTCTCAAGCTCTCTTTTTTACACTTCACACAATCAGTCTCTCACTATTGTGGGTTACAACCAAGTGAGGAGAGAATTATATTGTGTGCAATTCTTGTGCCTTGCCCAGTTTACGATAGGAGGCTTACTGAGACCTTTGACAAGCAGGGTTTGAACTTTTGGTGTTTAACCTAGTCCACATAGATTTGTTGTTGAAAGTCGCAGATTGGGCCAGGTTTTGCATGTCTGTTTTGGTACGTGTCAGCATCTGTGTTGTGACTGTGGTGACAGTGACTGCTAAAGTCTGTGCTTTAGTTGCACTTACTTGGAAAATTGTAACAGGTTTGCATTTAGTACATTTATTGTATTTCTTCTTGTCTCTATCTTATCATGAACATACAGTAGGAACAGTTTACACACACAACACAACCACACACATACACACAAAACACACACACACACACACACACACAGTCTTGCCCACCCAAACTGGCTCACCATTTTCTCCAGAGGACAATGCTGTCAGCTTCCTGGCCCCACAGGCCCAACTCTAACCTTACCGCTCCAACTGGAGGTCCTCATTAATGTGGTCCACAGCATGCCTCTGTAATAGCTTCAACAACTGTACAATGTCAGATGAGAGGGCCCACTAGTATATAAAAAACTAATAATTAAGATGACCACAGAAGCCTTTCACCACATTCTATAAATACCACACACAACTTTTCTGAATTAGTATTAATGCCAACATTCAATTACCTCATCTTATTTCAAACCCATGGTGTGTTCTTAAAAACTGATGAATGGAGAAGATACAAAGCAACCATCACATTGTGCGAGATGAAAACAGAGGAAGCATGGAGATACTGAGTGAAGATAGATATTACTGTTCATTCATAAAAGGGAAACAAGGGAAATGTTTGTAACGTGATGAGATCAAAGAAAGGTAACAAACAACAGAAAATTAAAAAGGCCACACACGCTTAACATCACCTTAAAACTTGCTTACCACAAGATGTTTTGGCTGGTCAGCGGAAAAGGACAAGGCGACCATTTTGTCCAGATGATGAATGGGCTAGCGACAGGTCACTTCTCACTCGTTCTCTCTTACATCTCTTTTCCTTTCCCCATCCTCTCGTTTCCTCCTGCCTCGCCACCCCCGTCCAACCCAAAGCCACAATTGTTTCCTCCAACTGGGGCCCGGAGACAGATCCCCTTGGTGACAGATTTATCGGCATCGGCACGAGGTAAAACGCCTCAAACCCACGGTAACGCCCAAAGACCCACTGGCCGGGGAAACGAGATGAAGCGCCATTATATCTGCTGGGAGACATATATCTCCCAACAGGGGACTCTGTCTGCATTTTCTCAGAAAAATTGTTCTTACTTTCCTATCCAGCTGGAAAGACAAAAACCTTTCTCATTCCTTTAAACATATGCGGGATTTCTTTCTGATGTTTCTTACGCTTTGGACAAATGAGTATGAACCATTGTGTGAGCATTGGGCCTGAAGGGGGAAACTGGGAGTCATTTTCCCCCGGCCAACATACCTACGCCCCCATGTCGGGAGCTGACTTGAGGTTTGCAGTGACGGAGTTCAAGGTGGTACAACCCCCGCCACAAAAACTGCCACAAAACCACCTCATACAGGGGCCATAATTAACAGTCCAGCCTCACCCACGAGACTCTTTGGGCCTATGGGTGGTCAACCAAGTACCTCAACACACTTGTACACACTGTACTTACTGTATGCCTTTGCAGTTTATCCTCTTATGAAACAGATGAGATTCCATGTTTTTTTAGTCTAAATGGATACCAAATTAAAAGTGTTACAGCTCCCATATACTTTGATTCTTTGGGGTGTGTTGATTGTATGGAAAGTTGTAACCACTCTCAGGTTTTGTTTACAATTGTCAGGGTGATTCTAGGCCTTACGACAAGACTAAAATACACTGCTGTAAACACATCTAGGTGATATCCAGACAACACAAGGCCATGTGCCACATGTCCCACCATACTACTAATATTTGAAGTCAAAAGACTCAAAAATGGATTTTACATGAATTATTTTGGGTATGTCTGTGCGTTTTCTTATATCCATTTGGAAAGAGCAAAGCAAAAAACAAAAAGGGCAAAATCAAAAACTTCTCAAATACACCAACACACACAAATCAATCACACACAAACTAGAAATACCTATTTACTAAATATAGAAAAGTCATAATAAATTGTTGAGGGTGTGCTATGTATTAAAACAGTTCACTGTTTATGATAAAACAGAGAAAACACAGCACAGGAGGAAAGTCCAATGCACCATGTGCTCGTTTGATGTGTCTCCTTAATGGCTAAAAAGGTAGGAGGGTCTCGTGAATTTGTTTTTAGCACTGTTGATCAAACGCCATGGGGCCACATTGCTACAGAGGCTTACATTGGCTTTCCAGCAGTTGATTTCCACCTACCGGCAACAGATTTGCCATAAGAGGTGTTGTTTGTGTAAAATAGCATTTTTTTGTATTTCAGTCTCATAATTCCAGATTGGGAGGAAACAACCAGTTTGAGAAACTGCTTTGATATTCCATTTCCTTGGACTCTGGAGAGTTACGAAAAAATGTTTTGGGACAATCTCACCGGTGGATAAAGGGAGATGAAAAGTAGATAATGCTAACATGACTCTCAACACTAGCTGTGCCTTCTTTGTCAGTGCCATGGCAACTTATTACAGTGTATACTGGCTATAAGTCAATCTTATGCTTTGTGTGTGGGCTTAGTTAAATCATGAGACGCTAAGCTTGCAGATTAAGTGATGCATGGCCGCGTATTTTGAAGATGTAATGCTTTAAAGTATGACGAATTTACGAGTGGAGGTAAAGCAAAAAAGTGTGCTGCCCACAGTACAATGTCCTAAGAGGTCCTTAAATGTACCTTTTGCTTCCTTATTTCTGTCCATATAGCTCACACCTGCACATCTGCTTTAAAAAATAATAAAAGGTTTGGAACCCACCAGACGGACAACTGCAGCGCATGGCTCACTGACAGGTGACTTCAATCATTACCTAGCTGACTGAGTGACTGACTGTGTGATTGGATGACTGCGGTTGTACAATTGGTGGGATCACCTAACTGGAAAACTAAAAAATGTCTCACCAACTGAATGCCTGGCACACTAACCAATTACTCACCAACAAGTTGAGCCTCACATCAGCATGGCTAGCTCTTTGGCCAACTGGCTAGCTTATTGTCTCCTCAACTCATTGTCTGGGGCTGAATGAAAGAATCTTGATAGCTGGACTGGCTGATCAACTAAGGCTATGGAACTCTGTTGTTGAAATCAGGGATGTATTATAAGTTGGAATAGAGAATACTTTAAAAAAGAACAACAATAGCAAAGCAATTATTTGCTTGAACAACGACAAGTGAAACTGTACTGAAAGGTACTTAAGCCTACCTAACCAATAGACTGACGTCAATGTCGTTTCCAAAGGTCTGCGTTTGTGCCCATCCAGACTACAAAGCAACCCCAGGGTTTCAAAACAAACGGGGCAGCAGTGTTTCCAAATGTCTTTGTTTAGGGGGTGTAAAATGCTTGATTAATGTGTAAACGTGAATAGTGTTTTTTAAGCAAGACTTAGTGGTGTAGACGTAGCTGACAGACAAACTGTGAACTCAATGCCTGCCTCGCCAACTGGCTGACTGTCTGGCTGACTAAATGATTGAATGCAGAAGGGACTCCATTCAGTTAAAATGAACTCACATCTCAGCTCTCCTTCTGTCCAAACTTCTGTCAGAAAACCTGCTGGCCACCTCCTTTTCCATTTCTGATGTCAGCTCAACTGTAAAATTATACATTATTTTAGTGAGGAATGTAACATTTTTCATTTCAGACATAGCTGACAGCCTAATCCAGAGCAAGCAGGTGAGGATTCACAAATATGATCAAGAGAGTTTGACAGACATACAGTGTGACTGTGTTTGGACACTGACACATTACAGGGATCAAACTGGTCATCTGAGGTTACAGGTCTTTTTCCAATGCTGTGATCAGCTGCTGCCAGACCAGAAAACAGAAATCGGACTAGAAAATTATACATTTTAGTAAAGTATTATGTACATCTCCAAATCTGGGATTCACTCCAGAGAGGCATTATCAATGTGGTCAAATTGTTGATTTAAATGACTTATCGTGCTTCATAAATAAAATTAAGAACTTCTGTGGTTCCAAAAGGTGTTGAGAACAGTTTGCAAGAATGAGAAATAAAAACTGTCCAAAGAAAATAAAGAAAGGGAGCACCTTGATGGTAGAGACTACTTTGGCAGTGCTATTGAATATTAAGAGTAATCCAACGCCTATGCAAGTCTGTAAATACAGTATTTTTTCTGTTATTTTTGTTTCCTGTACTTAAAAAAAGCCTTACTATCAACACTTTGTAGTTGATGGTCGGATGAGCCAATGTTTTATCCTGTGGACTTTGACGTTCTGTTTCTTTAGCTTATGAGTTTCTTCAGTTTCTATTTTTTTCAAGAACAGAATGAAAAGTTGGTCACTGATGTGTTAGGTGTTCTCCAAGGAAGTTTGTTGTATTGTATTCCCAAGTTAGAAATATTCTTACCACCATTTCTTAACTTTCTACTTTATAAGGGGTTCTGAATGAACAAATTCTTCAGTCAAACAATTCCTTTAACCATTTTGTTGACTTGATTTTTTTAAAATTGTATTTATTTTGGATTTAACAGACAACAACAACCAAAGGATAAATGTTAAAATGTGAACACATATTTTGAAACAGGTCCTTGGTGACACGTGACAAAGACTATTGCAGGACAAAGAATAATATTTAACACAAATCATCCAGGGCATTCTAAAATCAGAAAATCACAGATCACAAAAATAATCAGTCTACTCTAATTGCCCCTGTGGTTATTACAATATGGTGGGAAAGTGGCAGATTATTCCACAATGTTTTACCTGTAAAACAACGCACATCTAGCTGCAATATTGACTCTGGGCACTTGGGGGCTGCATTTAAAGGATAGCGGATAACATATTTTGCATCACTTGCAGTCTGTTAAGTTTAACTGGTAATCCACAGTACCAGGCAGCATATTAACATGCATAATAAAAATGGCATTGATCAGTGATACAACAGAATTTCTTGATAGAAACATCTAGATGCCTTGTTCTCAGATACAGGATTTTCAGTTTATCGCGCACACTAGGATAATATTTGGTCAGCAATAGATTCAGGTCAATGACTGCTCTAATGTTAACCCCAGTATGTGACACTTTTCTGAAACATTGTTTCAGTACCATTACATGTGGACCTTAAGTGCATTTGTTGTGACAACTTCCTTTTTGTTTCAAATAAATGGACTCAGTTGTTGCTTTTTTGCTTTTTGTGTTGAAAGCCTGTTGTATATGAGCACTTGCTAACACTGATAATTCCTTACTTGAGTCTTGTTAATCTCACTGATATAATTTGAAGAGGACGAGTAACGCAGAGTCATCGCTATAAAAGCAGCTTACATTTACCGCAGCTGGCCTGTCATTGATATGAACTAAAATTAAGGGGCCAAGAGTTGAACCCGGGTACCCACAAGAAATATCCTGAGGATCTGAGAATGGTCCCCTTGACATCACAACTTGAGTTCCTCCAGTGAGGTAAGAGGTGATTTTGGTGATTTTACCACATTGTTGGAAACATTACCCATGCAAAAAATACAGTACCCTCCAAATAATCCATTAAATCCATCAAGTGCACAGCCCCTCCCTTCCTTATTGACTCTGGGTTCAGTTGTGGAGGACTAGAGAGAAAGAACAAACAAATAAATTCCCAGGACCAAATTCCTTCAGTCAAGAGAGGGAAACTGGCCATAGATAATGTTTCCTAGTGTCTCCATGACCAAACATGGCACAGTTAATGGTTAGGGTTTTTTTATTACTCTCCATTAGTCTAAGCACATACAGCAACGCACACACAAGCTGTCATAGTGACCAAGTGACCTGCACATTCCCTTTCTTCGTCCTTCACTTAGAGGTAGGCAAACACACAACAGACACACATGCATGCCACCAAAAATGATTCCTTCAGGCCTCCACAGAGAGGTAAGTAAACATACACAGTGGAGCAGGCTTTATCATGGAAAAACAATGCCACTCCACCCCCTCTTTGAAACCCATAAGTCGCTCACTCAGCCTCCTCACCTGCCTTACTTTATGGATCTCTGCGTTGCAATTAGACTTTATTAGCCATTCTCTGAATGACACAGCCAATAGTTGCCCTAATTGAAGAGCTACACATTGATTAGAGGTGATAGCCTTCAAACTCGGCAGCAGTGGACGATTTAGTTCAGAACTGTTCACATCACAAGAACAGTGCAGGGAGGATTTGACTGGGGATATTAGTGGCACTATGGCAGAAATCCTTAACTTCTTTTTATGTGAGCAGTGTAAGAATGCATCAGTTAGAAGGAAAGTTCAACCCCAGATATCCATTCAATTAGATGAATAAATACAATAAATCATCATTATTGTTCCTTTCATCACGTTGTTTTGTTTTTCTCCAGTAATCAAAAAGTCAGAACCATCTGCATACATTTTGCAAAAGATGTGCTTGACATTAACTGGTACCTCAGACTTTGTTCACTAAGCCAAAACTCACCCTGGGGCTCTTCTGAAACTGTATCCAGGTATAAATCTTAAAAGGCGGCTTGTATTAACAAGGACTTTTGCAAAAGCCAAGTTAGCATTGGGGACAGTGGGTGACAACGTTAAGAAAACAATCGCTTTTAACTTTCTCTGTAAACACTCAATTAAATGTCACGATCACATAGCTGTTGTGATTAACCTGTATGTTATGTTGATTTTGTGAGATGACGTTGCAATCATAAAATAGTGATTTGGTTCCGCTCGGTTGTGTCCCAACCCATATGGTTGTCAAGGATTGCGCAGTAGTGTTTGCCAACTATAAAGAAAAAAACTTTACAGTTAACACCATTTTAGCAGTGCTTACTGTGAGTGTGTCAGAGTGAATTTTTCTTTTAAAACTGGATAAAGTTGTCATACAATGCCCTTCAAAAGCACAAACAAACACTTAAAAAGACCTTATATTTACAGCAAGATGTGAAAAAACATCTTATATGACAGTAGCTCTCATTGATTTGGAGGATTGAAAACTTGCTGCTAATGAGTAAAATTTAAATGTGAACAGATTGGAGTTTACATTTTACTGTAAGGGTAGCGTTTTGGCAAAATGGAGATGTGTTTTTCAAAAATTGACTTTTAGCTGTTCTGTGTCATTGGCACAATGGTGAATAGTATGGCAGGTTTGTAGAAATGGACAAGGGTTGGATAAAGGGAAAAGGGATTGGTCCATTGGGAGCAGTTTGCGTGGTGGTGGGTGTGTGTGTTCACAGGCAGAGAGAGTAAGACCAGTCCATCTCTCTCACACACTTTTCACTTCCAGACTGTTACAGCCAACGCACACTGACCCCAGGGTGTGTGAGTGTGTGTGTGTGTGTGGGTGTGGTGTGTGTGTGTGGGTGTGTGTGTGCGTTCAGATGGAAGAACAATGCAGTTAACAACCCACACAATCACCCAGGATTCACCTAGATTAACAGCGATGTGAATAGAGAAGAGATTGTATAGAGTCAGGGTGTGTGTTGAGTGTGTAAGTGCAGCTCTGTCATGAATGACCGCACTACCTGGCGGCTGAAGCTGCCCCAGTGAAAGAATTTTGTCTTGTTGTATTCAAATCACTAAGCCGTATAGGAATATGAGTGTGGGGTTGACGGACAAATATCCAAAGATTCTCTGTTTTACTGTATATATTACTCTGAGATGCTGTGCCATTACTATTCCCATGTGTATTGGTGAACAGTAATGTAGTTTAGTTGGTGGTTACCCACTTTGCTTTAGCCTACTGGTCTACTATGAGGACGAGTCATGTTTCTCCGAGGATGGTATTCAAACTTTTTGCTTATGATCCCTTATAGTAATCATTCATTTTTAGCAGTTGTTGTTGTTTTGTTGTTTTCTTACTTAAAGGAAAGTTAGATTCCAAATCGTCTTGACAGGTGGACCTTTGAGGGGATGGTTAGTCCAAAACAGAGGAAGCTTTGTGTTTATTAGGTGTTATGCACCATTCACTGTTATGCACTATACAATTGTTTCACAAGAGAACAATAATACAGTTAGCCCATGAGCCAGCGATGGTACAAGTGTTCTTTAAATAAACGTGTGAACTTATGCCACGCGAGCTAAGCTAACAAGTCGGCTGACTGACTATAACAACCTTGCAAGCGTTTCCATGTTACTAACATTTAATCATGAATGTTGTCCAATCTTAATAGTCTATGATATTAGCAACATCAGATATCCTCCAATTTTAATTGTGCTCTGGCCAAACATCCGCTGTAAAGTAAAGAGCTCACTTAGACATGCATGTTAGGAACTGCCTGCCTGTGTGAGTAGCAATGCATGAACGACTTCTTCGCAGCTGTTTTTGACGTTCAGACTGACTTATGGGACCCTCCATTTAGAGCAGACTAAGACTGTAATCCACCTAACGATGCTACGCTAGCGCTGTAATAAACTCCCCAGGAAAAGGAGGCTGATAGATAGACTCTGTCTCTCTCTCCTATCTCTTTCTCTCTCTCTCCTCTCTCTCTCTCTCTCATCCACACACACACACAACACACCACACACCACACACACACCCAAACACATTGTATCCGATTGAGAACTCTCGGTATGGGTTGGTTCTTTCTGCCTGACACCTGCAGTGTCGGGGAGTCCTTGCTTTGCTTTTGAAATAGAACTTACGAGAACAGGACCTGTTACTGACATCGGCTGATGATCCAGCAGTTGCTTGTGCCTGTGTGGTGTGGTGTGTGTGTGTGTTGCGTGTGTGTTGTGGGTGTGTGTGTGTGGGTGTGTGTGTGTGCTTAGAGCAAGAGAAAGGGACAGAAAAAGCAAATTGTGTTTGGGTGTTGTCCATGCATGTATGTGTATGGATATCGAGCGGATGGCGTGGCATCACGGATAAGGAAAACATATAGTCTTTACGTAAAGAAACACGGAGCTCTGAGGTCTCAGCAACATACTTTACGGAAGGACATAACCTGCAATAGAGCCATAGTGTGTGCTATTTGCATTGTGAATTGGAAATGCTTTAAAAACCTTAATTTCCAATTTCATATTTAAGGCAACTCCGTTTCAGTCCGTTCAAAATGACTTCTAATGGTCCATATCAAGAAACAAGTATAAAGAAGTCAGAGCTGCAGTCAGTCTACAGACTGAGACATAACAATATTCCTCTGTTCCTAAAAAAGTGCTTTGGAAAAGATCCAAGAGCAGGCAGATTTTATCATCTTGGACAAGAGTGTGCGTGTGCGTGTGTGGTGTGTGTGTGTGTGTGTGTGTGTGTGGTGTGTGTTGTGTTGTGGTGGGTGTGTTGTGGTTTGTGTGTGTGTGTGTGTGGGATGGTTAGGTTGTTGTGAGTCACAGTTACCACAGTTATATTCCTGGACATTCTCCGAGCATAATGTTTTTTCTAGGCTGAATTGTATGTGTGTGTGTGCTTTCTCAGATCCCTCTCAACCTCTTTCCCTTATATTCCTATTTAACATCTCCAACCTTAAATTTTTTTTCACCATTTCTCTGGTTTCACACTTTGTAAAATGCATGCAATGTCAGAAAGAACAAATGAAGCACTAAAAGTTAACAAACAATGTCCCTAAAGACTGTAGCATTTATTAGGAAACTAGAAAAAACACCATTATTTGTGGGGTGGAGGAGACTTGTGGATGGAGGTGGCATTTGTCCGTCTGTTCTAATTAGTGGTATAGTATTGCATCGCCAAATAAAATTAATCTGGTGTCCGAAATATCCATCATACCAGTTACACGTCCAATAGTCCCCAAATAACGCAACAGCAACTGTTATTCTTATCTTAAATCTAACTTTGATCACCTGCAAATCAACAATTTCCCTGAGGGGATATAAAGTACTGGATTCGAAATGACCAATCCAACTTGTATTCATGCATTAGTTTTGAGATAATTTGTGCTGTTCATGTTTATTTAATTTAATTTTCAAAACACGACAACATATCTTAGTAAGGGCCATCGGAGTTACTAAAAAAGATCAATGCACATTGCAATGGGATGAAACACCAGTCTTTCAAAAGATGTTCCTCGTTGTTATTGGTGAAGTGTGGTGTCCAACACGTCCGTCCAAAATCTGCTAGAAGTGTTCAACTGGTTTGAGATCTGGTGACTGTGAAGCTATAAAATTCATTATGTGTTGGATAAAAATGTTTGCATCATGTTCCTCCACTCACTTATCATTCAGATTTTTATTTTATTTTTATTTGTCACTTATTCTGAAAATAGAGTGAGTTTGAGTTCAAATCCAATTTGAACTTCCAGTGTGGACAAGTCAGTGGACCTTGAAGCAGCTTCCTCTCTACTCTCATAACTGCTCTTACCTTACATCGACCCAGCCCCGCCTTCTCCCATTTTCTGTCAGAGATGTTAGTGGGACATTAGCTCTGTGCAGATCTTCTTCTTCCATCCTTTTCACCTCTACCCTCCTTCTGGCAGAAACATTAAATGGTAGCCCCTGTTCCCTGCCTCCCTCCTTGACTCCTCGATTTTTTTCTTTACCATCGCTCACTCCAATGTTATTGACATGTCATCAAACATGAGGAAGTGCCAAGCTTGACACCTGTATGTCACAGTAGCCCACAGTTTTTTTTATTAAATCTCATTCTCTCTATCTCATATCTCCAGCCTTTATCATTTCACTCCCATTAACCGTGGTACTGCTGCAATGTGAGTTTCGAGATGAAAACATCATTATTACATTAATTGCGGTGCTTCTAAAAGTGCTTTGAACAAATATAAGACAAAAGATAAATTGGGAATCTGGTCGCAAAGATTGATGTTAACTATTTTGAGCCACATTTCCATAAAACATCTCTCTTCTTGAATATTGTTTTTCTCTTTATGATACGTTGCCTTATCTACAAACATCACAATAAATAAGTAAACTTATTTGGAGTGGAAGAACCCGATTTTCTCTCTTTTCTGTCTCATTAAATAGTTAGTCTGGATCAACGGAAGTCCATTTTCAGGATAAATCCTGAGGCAATGGATACAGGCTTTTCCTCACTTTCGCTCTTTTTGCCATTCTGTAAAACCCTTCCTATGAGAAACCTAACCAACTTTGACAAGCAAACCACAAACTGAAAATGGTAGGTTTCCATGTAAATTTCATTGTGTAATAAGGGGCTGCTTGGCCTGCTCTTTCGGTGAATGATGCAAAATGTACAAAGAATATGTTACGGTATTTACTATCTAACTGGGATGTTTTGGTACCGATTAAAGAGAAGAGAAGAGACTACTTTATACAAATATTATTACTGTTAATAAAATACACACACTGCACAAGGCTCTACACTCACACTCTATATACACGCATTACGGGAGAGATGTCAGAGCCAAGCAGTCCCCACGCAGGCACGCCAAGCAGTCAGGTGAACTAGCACCTGTCCAGCTACCAGCCCACACTCGTACCTGGTCTGTACAACAGGTGATCCTCAGTTCCCAAGCCAAGTCCCCACAGAATGAACTGCCACCCAAACCAAAATGTATCTGTGGAGTAGGGTTGGCAAATATGAAATGTTCAACAATATTTTTGTTAAATATGACGTAGGGCTCACACATGTAGATAAAGAGGTCAACAGTATTCCTCTCAGTGATATTATCACATCTTTCAAATACTGTAATAGAACTGAGTGGTAATATTTCTCAAAGTATGATGTTATACTTTCACTAGGATTCAAAAATGGGTCTGGTTCTGCAGTGTTTTTGTCAAACATTCTCTATATATATGTTGGTTGTGTGTTCTGTGAGACTCATCTTGGAGCACACAGATGCCAGTCAAGCCTAAAAATATTCTGGATACTTGTTATATTTACATATTACTTTGCAGAGGTGAAAATCATTAAAATGTGTGTGCTTGTGTGTTCTCCAACTCATATACTTTTATGTTTTCTTAGCTGTTTGACATGAAGATAACCAAACCCATCAGACAAGACATCAGCGTCCTTCACTTTAGGTTGCTCAGCAGCAAACTTGCAACACTGAAACCTCTTTACACAAACACCAACAACACTCTGCTCTCTGCAGTCAAAAGGGACAGACTTGTTTGATCCCTTGTGAGGTTATTTCCTAAGCCCAAATGTCAAACTTGCTGTTGACAGACTAGTTTCCTCCAATAATCAGTGACTCTCTGTCACAGCCTAAGACCTAGAGACCAACAGGTAACAGCTGACCAGGGGCACAATGGAAAGTTAAAAGGATATGAGATATACTGAGGAATTAGGGAGTGATAATCAGAATTGAGGCAAGTGCCTTGCAGGAATTACGCAGCCAACCAGCAAAATATGAATGTGCTTTTTTTCCAAGTTTGACTAACTGTTCACAAAAACCAAAAGACGTTTGAAAATGCTCTTTAGAGTAGATCAATCTAAATGCCAGCCCGACACTATGGGATAATGTGTAACAGACAACCTTTAATGTAGTAGTTGAACACTAAATACAGGTGTTGTCATTGATCTGTTGTATTTAAGTTGTCAGAAAACTTTACATTATTATAGTTGTTAATGCAACGCTGAAGAATTACTGTTCATCTTGTTATTAGGTAATGCGTATTAGCCACAAGAATCACTATAATACTTGTGCAACGGACTTGTAGCAAAAACAGACGAAAAAATTGTGGACTGAGGGAATGTAAGTGGCTAGTGCAACACAATAAAACTGGTCATGGAGAGCAGGAAGCGACAGAACAGAGGTTAGACCAAGTGAGCCTGGACTCAGCAAAGTAACTGATATTACAAAAGATAAAGGCAATATTGTGGTTGTTATGGTGACAAGACACGTCAATGTAAAGTGTGTCGCAGACTACTTTGCAGGGAAGAGAGCGGACGGCAGCTCTAGAGATGGCTGGCAAGTGTAACGAGTTAGCTTTCGATCTTCAGAGCAGGAGAACAACTTTGTATAGTGACAAAAGGCCAATGTTGCATTTACAGCTTGTTGCAAAGCCCCCCTAGTGGCCAAACCAATTAGTGCGTTTTTTTATTAGTTTTATACTTTTTAGTTGGACATTTATAAGACATTGTATTTACTTTTTTGCTCCACTACATTCATTATTTCATTCACAGTTCTGCTGATTCCTTTTCATTTCTGTGTTTTGTTTACATGAGTCACATGAGATTTTCTGTATGAATAGCAAGTGTGGTGTTGATTATAATTAATTATGTTTTTTGTTGGTGTGTGTGTGTGTGTGTGTGTGTGGTGTGTTGGTGTGTGTGTGTGTGTGTGTGTGTGGTGTGTGTGTGTGTGGTGTGTGGGTGTGTGGTGTGTGTGTGGGTGTGTGTGTGTGTGTGTGTTACAATTCTATATGAGGGGCTATCTGGGAAATATTCTCAATTACTTTACAAACATATAACTGAAATGCTCTCACCATTCTACGAAATGCTTTCATATACGTAAAGCATTGAAAAATTATACTCTACATACTATACTGACAACACACACACACACAAAAAATCACAACTAAAATACTTTTATATACTGTACACGACTAAAACGGGGTCTCACTTTTAATAATGTATGTGAGAGCATTTCAGTATTGCGTATGATAGTGTGTTCGGTAGTGTTAATGAGGTGTTCAGTTGTGTGTGTGTAATGTTTTAG
Organism: Etheostoma spectabile; assembly: GCF_008692095.1. Lineage (NCBI taxonomy): Eukaryota > Metazoa > Chordata > Actinopteri > Perciformes > Percidae > Etheostoma > Etheostoma spectabile. Next base: position 16,943,981 of record NC_045741.1, on the reverse strand, counting down.
TATAGTATGCCAGAATTTTATTTTTCAGTAGGTGTATGAAAGCAATTTAGCTTTTTTTGTGTGAGAGCATTAACTTGTATGGTGTGAGGTAATTGTGAAAAGTTCCACGATGGCGCCTCATAAAAACAACATGCACATATACACAAAAGACATACACACAAACACCACACTACACACACACCAACACACACACACCACACACACACACACACACACACACACACACACACACACAACACACTACTCTTGCAAAAAGTTCAGCATGGAAATGGTGGTCTATTTGAATGCTGCACATGTTTCCATCAGGTACCCACATGGTTAAATCCACACACAGTACAACTTCCACCACACACACACAACACCACACAATAATGCACAGAAATTCCCATAAATTAAAATGATAGAAAAAAAGTTGTCTGTGCATTACTTCAATCGCTCAGGTATGTAACATACTGTAGTCAAGTGTATGTGTGTGTGTGTGTGTTGTTGTGTGTTTTACATTAAATTGAAACCTATCTGAGGATAGTCCAAAGTTTGAGTGACGGCGTCGCAAGACTCTCTGATTTTGTGACTTTTACCCATCAAACTGTAAACTGGCTCCAATGAAAAAACTCAGAGACTCTCTCTCTCTCTTTCTCTCTCTCTCTCTCTCTCCTCTCTCTCTCTTCTCTCCATCTTCTCTCTCTCTCTGCGCTCTCTCTCCTCTCTCTCAGCATCTCTCTCTCTCTCTCTCTATCTCCTCATCTACTCTCCTCTCTCTCTCTGAATTTCAATGATTATCATATTGTGAATAATAAGCAGCCTTGTACTTTCCCTACTGTTTGATTGTCTTTTTTTTTGTTGAACCTGTTACTGGTCTTTTATCCTTTTCTTCTTCCTGTGTCCCTCATTACATTTCATCCCAGCCCACACTCTCTCTCTATTCTCTCCTCTCCTCTCTATAGA
>NC_045741.1:16923827-16943011 GCF_008692095.1 Etheostoma spectabile | reverse complement strand
CGCTCTACTCTCACAGGTTAATCATTCAGCAGTGCTATCTTGCCAGAAAAGGTCTTATCAGTCTCTGTGTCATTTTATAACCTAACCTGTATCCCCCTCTGAGCCTCCCGCCACTATTTGTCTCCCCTTGTCATACCCCAACTCTTCCCCCATGCCAGCAACTAACCTACCTCAAACCAATCACACCCCAGCATTAAGAGTATGTTGCTGATTGGTGGAACCTTCTGCCCCTGTCAACATTGGGGTTGATGTGCTTGTCAACAAATGATGATAAAAAAAAATATGTATCAGTGTGTATAGACAAAGGGAGGTTGGGGGGGTCACTGATACTGAAATAAACAGTGGGAGAATTTAATAATATTTTCAATGATCACAGCAAGTTTATTTATGTATTGTCTTTTATTTGTTGTTATAATGTGTTGTCATTAATCCTTACAACCCACCTCTATGACGCATCTGCTGCATAAGGTGATGTGGTAAGGGAATTACTTGCAAAATGTGACATTTCCACTAAGAACAGACTTTATTGGAGCTATTTGGGAAAAAAAGAGCTGTGCCAACAGGATAAGGTTAGCTCCACAGACAACTGGGCAAGTGAACTTTCATTGCGATGTGTTTTGTTTTTTTCCTTTTATGTAAAACAGCTCCAGTTGACGACAGCTTTGCAGCACAAATGCAATGTTTACGGATATTTTCTTTGGGATATAAGTGATAACTGCATGGTTGCGATGTTGCCTCAGTCATACTTTTAAAAAGCTATTTATTAGAATGGCCGATAGTCTGGACAATAGAAGTGATATTTGAATAGAGAGGAAAAACATGTTAAACAGGGGAGGAGTGTCGGTGACTATTTAGAGTCACCCAGAGACACATAAAGCATGTTCATCTGTAATGAAAGCTTTAACGATGCTGTAGGAATGAAATGCAACAGGTTGGGCTGTGTTCAGACAAAGACTGAGGTTTTACACTTTTATTCTATCCGATGTTCAATAATGAGGCTCATTTTGCCTGCTTTTCATAATGTGTAGCCTAAATTAGCTGGGTAGGATCTGAGTGACCAGATGTGCCAATAAGCTACTCTTTCAGAGTAAAAAATCAATTAAATCATCAATAAATACATTACTTGGAATAATTGTGCTTCAAATAATAGAATAATTAGGAAATGGGGATAAATCATTAAATAATGTGATGAAGTCAAAGTCCAGCCGAGAAAAAAGGGAGTTTGGGAGTTTTGGTTGCTCCCTTTACTGTGATCAGCGGTGTATAGTTTCCCGTACACATCGTTAAATCGTTAAATTAACAATGTACCGTCGTGCGTCGTGTGCGTGGCGTGGTGGTTTATGTGTGCGCGCGCCTTCAGCAACCTTTCAGGTGTGTCTGGTGGTCTGCCCCGTAACTTTTCTGCTCGTCCACACACGGCTCAGACAGATGATAAGAAAACGTCTATGTAAACTAAATCTGTGTGTGTGTGTGTGTGTTTGTGTGTGTGTGGGTGTGTGTGTGTTGTGTGTGTGTGTGTGTGTGTGTGTGTGTGGTGAGTGTGTGTGTATGTGTCTGTGTGTGTTGGAGCTCATGGAGGTGGGGTTTAGGGAACGTAGGCGCATAATATTCTGTTTTGTGTATTTAATTTGGAGCCTGGAGTCGATAAATAATTGATCCCTGCTCAGCACATACTGATAATAATCAGAAACAAAAGTATAATTTGTTAGGGGGGGCTGTATGATCGAATAACGAATAATTGTATAAGCCGATCACTTAGTGAGGGGGGTTGTCGCTGCTAAGGCGGGCGCTGCTCAAGTTTTTCATAAAACTGAAGAAACAAACCCAAAAGCTTGATGCTACAGAGGTATTACTTTCATTTATATCGGTTTTATGCATACATTTCATGTCCTTCAACTGCATTATAAAATAGATAGCACTAGAAATGATGAAGGATGAAAGAAAGAAAGAAAAGAAAAGAAAGAAAAAGAAAAAAGAAAGAAAAGAGAAAAAAGAAAAGAAAGAGACAAGAAGAAAGAAAGAAAGAAAAGTTATTGCATTGTCCCAATTATGTAATGACATTTTAAGATCAGTTCGATCAGATGACACAGAGCAGAGAACATGATGCTAAAACTGTTATTATGAGGTTAACTAAACTTAGCTTTTGCAAAAAAATATATGCAACAGATATGTAAAGATGAAGAGTGTTATAAAAAATAACACTTACTGTATGGAATCGTGCATGTGTGCGTGCGTGTGCAGTACGCTCTTTATAAACCGCTTCAACACCACATACCTGCGCGCTGCCTTTGCGCTCCGTGCGCTCAGGGGAGTCTGCTCTCACATGCAGCCATTCACCCCTTTTCCTGTTCTCGTCCGCTTTTAAAGTCCATCATTAGTGCGGGATTAACAGCAGGGATTTCGGGAGAGAGATGGAACTAGAGGGTCTGAGGCAATGTTTCCGCGTCTTTTTGATTGGATCTGTGAAAGATGATGTCAAACGACCGCATGCGCGCACCGGATTGGAGAGAGAGGAGTAAACAAAGCCGCGAGTAGAGGAGGAGGAGGGGGAGGAGGAGGAGAGGTCTCCACATCTCGAGACAGTCGACACACAGCGGCGACCCCGGTGGCGCGTACTCCTCGCGAAAGGCTGAAAGTTACATGAAGATCCCACTTTAATGATGACGCGCTAAAAAAAAGACTTTTGGAAAAGGAAACACTTACCAATCGTCTTTAATCTGGACCCTGTGCATTTTTTTTCACGTTTTAAGTAAGAGACAGATTCCCTAATTTAGCGCGCAACTGTTCCTTAAAGTATCGAGAGGATTAATCGGCTGCTGTCCGCGTTCTTATTGCTGTTCTGTGCGCTTATGCAATTTTGAGAAATTAAACAATGAAGTATATCAGAATAGACATGCAGCAGCGATGCAACCCGGGCGTTTGAGGACAGTTCTGATTCGTTTGGATCGAGACTCATGGCGATAATTGGAAGACAGAGAAAGACAGAACGTAAGAAATCAAGAGGTATAAAAGACATTTGGGACACTTTGGTTGCGGGAACATCTGCCTCTCACGTCCAGGTGTCCGCCGAGCGGTGCGAAGTCTCCAGCGCAGCGGCAGCGCTGACATGCTGCCCAAGTCGAGACTGATCCTTGGACTCTCTCGATCGTATGGAGAACATCGGCGCATGTCAAGGACTATGCAAGGTAAGAACTGTCATTGATTTCCTCTCGTGCGACCCAGGCAGATTCACAAGCTTCGACTCAAGTAGTTTTACGGAGCGTCATCAGACTGGAAGTCTCAGTGCGTATATCTCAATGACACCAAAAGTTTTGAACACGCGTTTATCCAACACATTTCTGCGGACAACTTAGGACAATGACTGGTGATATATGTAAAAGAGCCTTGACGGACGTGTTTAATTATTGGCACTGAGTTAGATTCTGGAGATTTGGAAATTTCTATTAGTAGCCTAGCCTATGGTTGTTGGGTAAGTTTCTTTATTTTCTCTGAATTTTACTTTGAAATTATAATTAGAAAACATGAATGCAGATCAAACCTGGACACATTTGGTGTGGCGCGTGATCAAGCAATGATATTAACCGAGCTGTCACTCATGCTGGAAGTGTGTTGGCACACTGGTGCGTAGAAACGGTGAGACAGAGCAGAGTTCTGTGTATTCACTTTTTTTTTGTTTCTGTGGTTTTAGAATAAAACACTGACTTATTTCTCAGCGTAATAGCAGGATTTACATATGTTTTGTCTGAATCTAAAACGTGGTTTAGACGAGGTTTGGCAATTTATCAAAAAGAAGAAGAAAAACTGCATTTTTTAGAGATTTAATTTAGTGATTTTCCCTCTGTCAAAATTTGACCTTTGGACAGTAAACGTTGTTAAGAAGCCTATTAAACCTGTTCTAATTTAATTTAACAGAAATTTTGAATTGTCATAATTGGGTGACTAATCAATCTAAATTAATTTATATTTGTGTGTCATAAAAAACGTTGGCCTAATAATTTCAAAATGTAGGATTAAATAAATAAATAAGGGCAACAAATATCGCTTTTATGGTGCTATAGTCACGAATGTACTTCATCTTTATTGATTGTTTTTTACATCTTACGACAAATGTCAAATATTAAGTTGAAAGTGCGAAAGGGTCTATTAAAAGTGCAGCTTTTTTGAGAAGAAAATTCGATTGGATGTTTTTATAAAAAAAAATGTACGGCATTCTTTGGATATGGATATTTTTTATTGATGCTTCTACAAATCCACAGAAAGCAGCGACATTTAAAAAAAGGACTGACTTCTGCCTAGACAAACTCGCGTATCCCCCCCCTTCCACTCACGTCATTTCACAACAGTATAAACGGACAATCAATTAGCACGGTCTGGTTTAGAGAGCTGATACACACACGCACAGAACAAGGATGTGGCTTGTTAAGAGAGCAACTCATCCATTTTCACGCAGGGCTAAAAACAGGTAGCTCGGACTAAGAGAGGTTTTCTCTTGGAAAATCAGTGCTTTTGTTAAATGTTTTAGCTTTATGGAATGGCATGAGCAAGTGGCGGTCGAGGTGAGAGCCAGCAAGGTGAGAGACTGTGTGACGGTGTGTTTCTGCTCTAATGAAGCTAACCTGCACACACCTTGTGTGCATAACTCCGCTTTGTTCTAAAGCAAAAAGGCAGGAAAGGTAATGGATTTCAGTAGGTTCAACATAAACTCAATTTAGCCATGCACATCTTTCCAAAAAATATTTTTCTTTTGTAATACAGACATAATTATACTAGAAAACATGTATTAAAATGCGAACGCAAATATAGCAGCACCGTGTGTACAATTAAAGTGAGACCATTTCTGCCGAAATCCAGATAGAATATTTCTGGAAATATCTTTATTGTGGTGTGCATATCTGCAACCAGTGCCCCGGTAATGTAAACGTTCCTGATTAAAATGTGTCCAAAAGCAGCTGTTGTGCGCCGTGAGGCCATGATAGCAGGCCCTACACATTTTTTCCAATGCGCTTTAAGGCAGAAGAAAGTTCGGAAATTGAGTCTGCTTAGAACTTCTGTGAAAGACAACGGCGGTTCGGTGGAACTTGTTGCTTCAGCTGGAATATGCAACGCGGACTCAGCAGGGAGGGGGTTAAACAAACCAAAAATCATGTCTAATTAAAAGGTTCTAGTGAGCAGATGAATGGATATGAAGGAGAGCAGTATAAGTAAATGCGTCTAGTTGACATAATATTTCCACACGTACAGCACAATCCACTGAAGTTTTCCTGTTTGATCAGGCTGCTTTGTATGATTGTAACAATAATGCGTTTATAACGCTGTAAATGTCAGTCTGTCTGTTGCTTGTAGCGCTGTGAATCCCAGTCATAATTATCAATGCAAGCATGTATAATACGCAAGGCAATTAAGGGACTTCAACAAATACAACAAAATCGAATCGAACTATATCAGTCCTAATCTTAAAGACATGAATGGAAAAAAATATGCCAATGCTGTGGATCTACTTGTTTCTAAACTGATATTAATTACAGTAATTGTTGTGATTAAAAAATATCATGTCAAATCACATCGACAACTTGTAAAATCGATCTTTTTCCAGCACACGCAGAAAGTCACATCATAGTGCGCCTGTCTTGAGCCATAGCATTGCGAGTTATTCTCTTCGAGAGAGAATAATGTAAGTTCAAGTTGGTTTGGAGTTTTTCTCTCGCCTGCAGAGATAAGGGCATGTCTGTGTGTTCTTCTTGTCTGTGGGCGGTTACGCTTTCTCCTCCAATCCTTAACTCTTAATATCTTTCCATTTTTCCCCAGCGATTTCACGACTTAGATGCATGCATATTTATGAGGTGTTCACTGTCTGCTCGTTTTTTATTTATTTTTTGGCTCTGTCTGCAAAGATGTCGGGAGGGAGGGAGCAACAACGAGAAATAAATGGTTGCGTCCTTTCAACTCATTCCAAAATCAACTTCATCGTCTTCCCCCTCCCAATTAAACCTTACAAGTCCAACAGAACTTAAAAAGAAGAAGAATCTCATTCAATTGCGGTCGCGTGGCTTCCCGTGGTTCATCCTGAGTGGAATGAAGTGCGCTTTTGGAAAGAAAAAAAAAGATTGCTCCGCAGTGAAAAGATTCTCTCTCGTGTCCGTTTTCTCCTCAGCCCCCCAGTTAAAAATGATGGACTACTCCTATGACGAAGACTTGGACGAGATGTGTCCCGTGTGCGGAGACAAGGTTTCAGGGTATCACTACGACTACTGACCTGCGAGAGCTGCAAGGTTAGTGCCTCAGTCTTCACTCCACAGTAGGAAACCATTACAAAATATTGTGCGTGCATGGTGACCTTTACCGTTTCTGCTTTGATATCTAAAAATATTCCTAGTCTGAAATTGTATTGGAAGTGAGGTCTCAATTATGCCTAAATACTGGTGTTATTATAAAGTTCCTGTAGTGCATCAAAGCTGTCAGTGTCAGGTTTACAGAGTAAGGTTGATGTTTGCAGTATTTGTAGTAAAGCTGGACTTTATTATTAATGTACTCTTTGACATTTTTTGTCTACTTTAGTATGATGTTTCTTAGTATTGCAGACACAGCCATATTTGTATGTTCAATTTTAAAATGCATAAACCCATCAAGAAATACTTTGGCACTTACATTTCTCAACTTGTGCTGTTGTTTCCGTGTATAGCTCTCTGTTATCTGTGGAGGTCCTTTTTCAGTTTTATTTGCACGATAAGTACTTACCAACATTCTTATCCAGAGGATTGCAACAAGTGCAATGTTTAGTAAAGAGTCAGTTGCTCTTCACCACATAGAGGAAAACCAAGAGGCCGAAGGTCCCGTATTGTTGGACAAGTGATGTAACAAACCTTTCTGTGAGGTCAGAGGATTTGTTTATGAGCGGTGAAGGCTTGTTAAAGAAACGTCAAAAGCATGCAAAAGGGTTTTGTATATTTTGCAACCACCAAACACAAGAGGTGAGGAGGGTGGGGGTGGGGGTTAACCCAGGAAGCAAAAAGTACACAATAATACAGTCTCTGTTTGTACAAGCATGTTTCTCTACTGTCTAAAACTCATCACAACGTTCATAAGAGAACAGAAACATTGTCTGGTTGCAAAATGTTTCCATAGTTTAACAAAGAGGCTACCGCAAACCAAACAGTACTGCTATTATTTGAGCTCTATCAACAACCTATTTGTCCCTTCTGCTATTTCCACAGTTTCCTCAACACGGAGCTAATAGGCTTTACCCAAGTTTTTTGTTAGCCCAGTAAAGCTGTCAGCACAAAATGAAGCTAAGAAAATGTCTCTGTGCTAACTCTATTCAGTGTAAAATTGCCGTTCACGGTATTGATGCCGCGAGCTCACATTTCTTGCCTATGTGGTCATTATTCACAGCAGTGTTATAGATTTGATCCCTATTTGACTTGAGATGCTGAGCACTGCTTGAAGGGAGACGTCAGTAGCATCTCTGCTGCTTCCAGCCTCTGCACAGGCTCGTGTTGAAGAGCCAGTTCACAAACCTATTTCCAGTTCAGTGAAAGGCTCCGGCGTGTGGTGTGTGTGTGTGTGTGTGTGTGTGTGTGTGTGTGGTGCGTGCGGGCGTGGGTGCGTTGTGGTTGTGTCTGTCTGTCTGCATGCAGGATGTAAATGGAGAAGTCTTTTATCAAAGTTGCGATATACCTGTTTGAACACTGATTGATAATTACCTGAAGCTTCTCTGATTATAATCTAAAATGCAGCAATCTATCCAGTTAAAGTATGATTGTCAGAGCTGGAGGACACACTCAGTGTGTGACATGTTACAGACTCATATTGCTATTAAATATTCGCTATCAACCCAGGCAGTGCAACCTCCATCTCTAGTGTAAAAGGGTTCCTCTTGGCCACAGTGCGTGAAAACCAACACTTAGTTTTATACTTAGTTTTCTATAAACATCAAAGTACCTCGTTTTCAGTTTTTGTTGTGCACTACCTGAGAAAGATTCACAACTTTGTGGTATCTGATTTTGAATATACTTCATAATTCCAGCAGAAAATTACCCTCTACCCCACCCGGATTATCCTTCAGTCCCCCCCAAAACACCAGTTGGGAATAACACCAGTTGTTTATAAGGGTCATATTTTTTCTAAGGTTGTTGGGTCGCCAGTTTTGGGCGGAAAAACACGCGCATAGAAAGAAAAGAGCGAAAGATTCTTCAACCTCCCATAATACCAGCCTACACTTGCACACAATAGTGGGTTAGTGATACTACACTTAGCCTACATAAAGTACATATGGTACCACATCATACCACTGGAATAACAACAACAGATGAAACAGGCTTCATTGCTTGTTGAACCAAACAGGCTCAATCCCAGCATTCTTCATTTTGGATACTGCGACTTTGCAGATTAATCCTAAACTAGTAAGAAGGTCAAGGGTAGAGTTTAGTGCATAGTGGATATCAAACATTTTTTGGATTTGCACAAGTTTAAGGAAAGAAATACAAGCAAACAAAAATTTAGTTTTTTTTTAAAATTAGACAGCAACATATCAAGTAAGGTGTATGGCAGACAGGGTCCGAGGAGATAAATTGGTGATGTAATCTTGTTTTTTTCTGCTTTAATTGGGACTATGGCCAATATTTGATATTGAGCAAAAGCAGTTCCTGGTTGTGATTTTGTGCAAGAGAGAGAGTTTTTCAGGATGGAATTCCAGGTCAGGAATACCCAATTGCTCAAGTAATTCATCACAGTAAAATTGGACACGCGTTTATGAAGACTTGCATCTACTCTACAGCATATCAAATTTGTAATGATTTTAGATTTTTATGTGGATTGTGACACATTTTTTGGGTTAATGAGAAAACTGAACAGAAGTCAAAGTAGCTTGCAGCATTTCTGAGCCTTGCGAGTGTTTTCTTGGTTTGAACTGCCGGTCAAATTAAGGTTTTAGTGAGTTGTCCGCTAAATCTCCAGCAGTGAGTAGTGTGGTTTTTAAAGCATGTCAGAATCCCAGTTTGGTTCAGATTTATAGCGCATGCTGTCACTACTGGAAATTGGAGGAGAAGTTCTCTTTCAAGCATGGATTTTTTAGCACAGCTCTCTCTCTCTCTCTCTCTCTCTCTCTCTCTCTCTCTCTCTCTCGCTCTCTCTCACAGGTTAATCATTTCAGCAGTGCTATCTTGCCAGAAAAGGTCTTATCAGTCTCTGTGTCATTTTATAACCTAACCTGTATCCCCCCTCTGAGCCTCCCGCCACTATTTGTCCTCCCCCTTGTCATACCCCAACTCTTCCCCCCACTGCCAGCAACTAACCTACCTCAAACCAATCACACCCCAGCATTAAGAGTATGTTGCTGATTGGTGGAACCTTCTGCTCCCTGTCAACATTGGGGTTGATGTGCTTGTCAACAAATGATGATAAAAAAAAATATGTATCAGTGTGTATAGACAAAGGGAGGTTGGGGGGGTCACTGATACTGAAATAAACAGTGGGAGAATTTAATAATTATTTTCAATGATCACAGCAAGTTTATTTTATGTATTGTCTTTTATTTTGTTGTTATAATGTGTTGTCATTAATAGCCTTACAACCCACCTCTATGACGCATCTGCTGCAGGTGAATGTGCGTAAGGGAATTACTTGCAAAATGTGACATTTCCACTAAGAACAGACTTTATTGGGAGCTATTTGGGAAAAAAAGAGCTGTGCCAACAGGATAAGGTTAGCTCCACAGACAACCTGGGCAAGTGAACTTTCATTGCGAGTGTTGTGTTTTTTTCCTTTTATGTAAACCAGCTCCAGTTGACGACACTGCATTTGCAGCACAATGCACATGTTTACGGATATTTCTTTGGGATATAAGTGATAATGCATGGTTGCCGATGTTGCCTCAGTCATACTTTTAAAAAGCTTATTTTATTAGAATGGCCGATAGTCTGGACAATAGAAGTGATATTTGAATAGAGAGGAAAAACATGTTAAACAGTGGAGGAGTGTCGGTTTGACTATTCAGAGTCACCCAGAGACACATAAAGCATGTTCATCTGTAATGAAAAGCATTTTAACTGATGCTGTAGGAATGAAATGCAACAGGTTGGGCTGTGTTCAGACAAAGACTGAGGTTTTACACTTTTATTCTATCAGAGTTCTAAATAATGAGGCTCATTTTTGTCCTGCTTTTCAATAAATGTGTAGCCTAAATTAGCTGGGTAGGATCTGAGTGACCAGATGTGCCAATAAGCTACTCTTCCAGAGTAAAAATCAAATTAAACTCATTCAATAAATACATTACTTGGAAATAATTGTGCTTACAAATAATAGAATAATTAGGAAATGGGAAATCATTAAATAATGTGATGAAGTCAAAGTCCAGCAGAAAAAGGGAGTTTGGGATGTTTTGGTTTGCTCCCTTTACTGTGATCAGCGGTGTATAGTTTCCCTCGTACACATCGTTAAATCGTTAAATTACACATATGTACCGTGTGCGTGCGTGTGCGTGCGTGCGTGTGTTTATGTGTGCGCGCGCCTTCAGCAACCTTTCAGGTGTGTCTGGTGGTCTGCCCCGTAACTTTTTCCTGCTCGTCCACACCGGCTCAGACAGATGATAAGAAACACGTCTATGTAAACTAAAATCTGTGTGTGTGTGTGTGTGTTTGTGTGTGTGTGTGTGTGTGTGTGTGTGTGTGTGTGTGTGTGTGAGTGTGTGTGTATGTGTCTGTGTGTGTTGGAGTCATGGAGGGGGGTTTAGGGAACGTAGGCGCATAATATTTCTTGTATTTGTGTATTTAATTTGGAGCCTGACGTCAGATAACTAATTGATCCCTGCTCAGCACATTACTGATAATAATTCAGAAACAAAAGTATAATTTGTTTCGTAAGGGGGCTGTATTGATTCGAAAATAAAGGCCGATTTAAGCCTGAGGCCGGCGGCGCTGCTCAAGTTTTTCATAAAACTGAAGAAACAAACCCAAAAGCTTGATGCTACAGAGGTATTACTTTCATTTATATCGGTTTTATGCATCATTTCATGTCCTTCAACTGCATTATAAAATAAGATAGCACTGTTAGAAATGATGAAAGAAAGAAAGAAAGAAAGAAAGAAAGAAAGAAAGAAAGAAAGAAAGAAAGAAAAGTTATTGCATTGTCTCCAATTATATGTAATGACATTTTAATGATCAGTTCGATCAGATGACACAGAAGCAGAGAACATGATGCTAAAACTGTTTATTATTGAGGTTAACTAAACTTAGCTTTTGCAAAAAAATATATGCAACAGATATGTAAAGATGAAGAGTGTTATAAAAATAACAACCTTACTGTATGGAATCGTGCATGTGTGCGTGCGTGTGCAGTACGCTCCTGTTATAACACGCTCCAACCCACATACCTTGCGCGCTGCCTTTGCGCTCCGTGCGCTCATGGGGAGTCTGCTCTCACATGCAGTTCCATCACCTCGCTTTATTTCCTTGTTCTCGCTCCGCTTTTAAAGTCCATCATTAGCGGGATTAAACAGCAGAGATTTCGGAGAGATGGAACTAGAGGGTCTGAGGCAATGTTTCCCGGTCTTCTCTTCTGATTGGATCTGTGAAAGATGATGTCAAACGACCGCATGCGCCCCGGATTGGAGAGAGAGGAGTAAACAAAGCCGCGAGTAGGAGGAGGAGGGGGAGGAGGAGGAGAGGTCTCCACATCTCGAGACAGTCCGACCGACACAGCGGCGACCCCGGTGGCGCGTACTCCTCTGCGAAAGGCTGAAAGTTACACTGAAGATCCCACTTTAATGACTGACGCGCTAAAAAAAAGACTTTTGGAAAAGGAACACTTACCATCGTCTTTTAATCTGGACCCTGTGCATTTTTTTTCACGTTTAAGTAAGAGACAGATTCCCTAATTTAGCGCGCAACTGTTCCTTAAAGTATCGAAGGAATTAATCGGCTGCTGTCCGCGTTCTTATTGCTGTTCTGTGCGCTTATGCAATTTTGAGAAATTAAACAACTGAAGTTATATCAGAATAGACATGCAGCAGCGATGCAACCCGGTCGTTTGAGGACAGTCTGATTCGTTTGGATCGGACATCATGGTCCGATAATTGGAAGACAGAGAAAGACAGAACGTAAGAAATCAAGAGGTAAAAAGACATTTGGGACACTTTGTTTGCGGGAACATCTGCCTCTCACGTCCAGGTGTCCCGCCGAGCGGTGCGAAGTCTCCAGCTCAGGCCGGGAGCGCTGACATGCTGCCCAAAGTCGAGACTGAATCCTTGGGACTCTCTCGATCGTATGGAGAACATCGGCGCATGTCAAGGACTATGCAAGGTAAGAACTGTCATTGATTTTCCTCTCGTGCGACCACAAGGCAGATTCACAAGCTTCGACTCAAGTAGTTTTACGGAGCGTCATCAGACTGGAAGTCCTCAGTGCGTATATCTCAATGACACCAAAAGTTTTGAACACGCGTTTATCCAACACATTTCTGCGGACAACTTAGGACAATGACTGGTGATATATGTAAAAGAGCCTTGACGGACGTGTTTAATTATTAGGCACATGAAGTTAGATTCTGGAGATTTTGGAAATTTCTATTAGTAGCCTAGCCTATGGTTTGTGGGTAAGTTTCTATTATTTTCTCTGAATCTTTACTTTGAAATTATAATTAGAAAACATGAATGCAGATCAAACCTGGACACATTTGGTGTGGCGCGTGATCAAGCAATGATTATACCGAGCTGTCACTCATGCTGGAAGTGTGTTGGCACCTGGTGCGTAGAAACGGTGAGACAGAGCAGAGTTCTGTGTATTTCACTTTTTTTTTGTTTCTGTGGTTTTAGAATAAAACACTTGACTTATTCTCAGCGTAATATGCAGAATTTACATATGATTTTGTCTGAATCTAAACAGTGGTTTAGACAGAGGTTTGGCCAATTTATCAAAAAGAAGAAGAAAAACTGCATTTTTTAGAGATTTAATTTAGTGATTTTCCCTCTGTCAAAATTTGACCTCTGGACAGTAAACGTTCGTCTAAGAAGCCTATTAAACCTGTTCTAATTTAAATTTAACAGAAATTTTGAAATTGTCATAATTGGGTGACTAATCAATCTAAATTAATTTATATTTTGTGTGTTCATAAAAAACGTTGGCCTAATAATTTCAAAATGTAGGATTAAATAAATTAAATAAGGGCACCAAATATCGCTTTTATGGTGCTATAGTCACGAATGTACTTCATCTTTTATGATTTTTCTTTACATCTTACGACAAATGTCAAATATTAAGTTGAAAGTGCGAAAGGAGGTCTATTAAAAAAGTGCAGCTTTGATTGAGAAGAAAATTCCGATTGGATGTTTTTATAAAAAAAAATGTACGGCATTCTTTGGATATGAGATATTTATTTTATTGATGCTTCTACAAAATCCACAGAAAGCAGCGACAATTTAAAAAAAGGACTGACTTCTGCCTAGACAAACTCGCGTATCCCCCCCATTCCACTCACGTCATTTCACAACAGTATAAACGGACAATCAATTAGCACGGTCTTGGTTTATGAGACGCTGATAACACACACGCACAAGACAAGGAGTGGCTTGTTAAAGAGCACATCATCCATTTTCACGCAGGGCTAAAAACAAGGTAGCTCGGACTAAGAGAGGTTTTCTCTTGGAATAATCAGTGCTTTTGTTAAATGTTTTAGCTTTATGGAAATGGCATGAGCAAGTGGCGGTCGAGGTGAGAGCCAGCAGGTGAGAGACTGTGTTGACCGGTGTGTTTCTGCTCCTAATGAAGCTAACCTGCACACACCTTGTGTGCATAACCTCCGCTTGTTTCTAAAGCAAAAAGGCAGGAAAGGTAATGGGATTCAGTAGGGTTCAACTAAACTCAATTTAGCCATGCACATCTTTCCAAAAAATATGTTTTTTTCTTTTGTAATACAGACATAATTATACTAGAAAACATGTATTAAAATGCGAACGCAAATATAGCAGCACCGTGTGTACAATTTAAAGTGAGACCATATCTGCGGAAATCCAGATAGAATATTTCTGGAAATATTCTTTATTTGTGGTGTGCATATCTGCAACCAGTGCCCCGGTAATGTAAACGTTCCTGATTAAAATGTGTCCAAAAGCAGCTGTTGTGCGCCGTGAGGCCATGATAGCAGGCCCTACACATTTTCTCCTTAATGCGCTTTAAGGCAGAAGAAAGTTCGGAAATTGAGTCTGCTTAGAGCTTCTGTGAAAGACAACGGCGGTTCGGTGGAACTTGTTGCTTCAGCTGGAATATGCAACGCGGATCTCAGCAGGGAGGCGGGTTAAACAAACCAAAAATCATGTCTAATTAAAAGGTTCTAGTGAGCAGATGAATGGATATGAAGGAGAGCAGTATAAGTAAATGCGTCTAGTTGACATAATATTTCCACACGTACAGCCACATCCACTGAAGTTTTCCTGTTTGATCATGGCTGCTTTGTATGATTGTAACCATAAATGCGTTTATAACTGCTGTAAATGTCAGTCTGTCTGTTTGCTTGTAGCGCTGTGACTCCCAGTCATAATTATCAATGCAAGCATGTATAATACGCAAGGCAATTAAGGGACTACAACAAATACAACAAATACGAATCGAACTATATTCAGTCCTAAATCTTAAAGACATGAATGGAAAAATATGCCAATGCTGTGGATCTACTTGTTTCTAAACTGATATTAATTTACAGTAATTCGTTGTGTATTAAAATAATCATGTCAAATCACATCGACAACTTGTAAAATCGATTCTTTTTCCAGCACACGCAGAAAGTCACATCATATGTTGCCTCGGCTCTTGAGCCATAGCATTGCGAGTTATTCTTCTTCGAGAGAGAAATAATGTAAGTTCAAGTTGGTTTTGGATGTTTTTCTCCTCGCCTGCAGAGATAAGGGCATGTCTGTGTGTCTTCATTTGTCTGTGGGCGGTTACGCTTTCTCCTCCAATCCTTAACTCTAATATCTTTCCATTTCCCCCAGCGATTTCACGACTTAGATGCATGCATATTTATGAGGTTCACTTTCATGCGCTTTTTTTATTTATTTTTTGGCTCCTGTCTGCAACGAATGTCGAGGAGAGGGAGGCAACAACGAGAAATAAATGGTTGCGTCCTTTCAACTCATTCCAAAATCAACTTCATCGTCTTCCCCTCCTCAAATTAAACCTCTACAAGTCCAACAGAACTTAAAAAAGAAGAAGAATCTCATTCAATTGCGTCGCGTGGCTTCCCGTGGTTCATCCTGACGGATGAAAGTGCGCTTTTGGAAAGAAAAAAAAAGATTGCTCAGCAGTGAAATAGACTTCTCTCTCTGTGTCCGTTTCTCCTCCTCAGCCCCCCAGTTAAAAATGATGGACTACTCCTATGACGAAGACTTGGACGAGATGTGTCCCGTGTGCGGAGACAAGGTTTCAGGGTATCACTACGGACTACTGACCTGCGAGAGCTGCAAGGTTAGTGCCCTCAGTCTTCACTCCACAGTAGGAAACCATTACAATAATATTGTGCGTGCATGGTGACCTTTACCGTTTCTGCTTTGATATCTAAAAATATTCCTAGAGTCTGAAATTGTATTTGGAAGTGAGGTCTCAATTATGCCTAAATTACTGGTGTTATTATAAAGTTCCTGTAGTGCATCAAAGCCTGTCAGTGTCAGGTTTACAGAGTAAGGTTTGATTGTTTGCAGTATTTAGTAGTAAAGCTGGACTTATTTATTAATGTACTCTTTGACATTTTTGTCTACTTTAGTATGATTGTTTTCCTTAGATATTGCAGACACAGCCATAGTTGTATTGTTCAATTTTAAAATGCATAAACCCCATACATAGAAATACTTTGGCACTTACATTTCTCAACTTGTGCTGTATTTCCGTGTATTAAGCTCTCTGTTCATCTGTGGAGGTCCTTTTTCAGTTTTATTTTGCACGATAAGTACTTAGCCAACATTCTTATCCAGAGTGATTTGCAACAAGTGCAAATGTTTAGTAAAGAGTCAGTTGCTCTTCACAAACATTAGAGGAAAACCAAAGAGGCCGAAGGTCCCGTATTGTTGTGACAAGTGATGTAACAAACCTTTCCTGTGAGTGTCAGAGGATTTTGTGAAGCGGTGAATGGCTTGTTAAAGAAACCGTTCAAAAGCATGCAAAAGGGTTTTGTATATTTTGCAACCACCAAACACAAGAGGTGAGGAGGGTGGGGGGTGGGGGGTTAACCCAGGAAGCAAAGTACACAATAATACAGTCTCTGTTTGTACAAGCATGTTCTCTACTGTCTAAAACTCATCACAAGTTCATTAAGAGAACAGCAACATTGTCTGGTTGCAAAATGTTTCCATAGTTTAACAAAGAGGCTACCGCAAACCAAACAGTTACTGCTATTATTTTGAGCTCTATCAACAACCTATTTGTCCCTTTCTGCCTATTTCCACAGTTTTCCTCAACACTGAGCTAATAGGCTTTACCCAAGTTTTTTGTTAGCCCAGTAAAGCTGTCAGCACAAAATGAAGCTAAGACAAATGTCTCTGTGCTAACTCTATTCAGTGTAAAATTGCCGTTCACGGTATTGATGCCGCAGCTCACATTTCTTGCCTATGTGGTCATTATTCACAGCAGATGTTATAGATTTGATCCCATATTATGACCTTGAGATGCTGAGCACTTGCTTGAAGGGAGACGTCAGTAGCATCTCTGCTGCTTTCCAGCCTCTGCACAGGCTCGTGTTGAAGAGCCAGTTCACAAACCTATTTCCCAGTTCAGTTGAAAGGCTCCGGTGTGTGTGTGTGTGTGTGTGTGTGTGTGTGTGCGTGCGTGCGTGCGTGCATGCGTGTGTGTGTCTGTCTGTCTGCATGCAGGATGTAAATGGAGAAGTCTTTTATAAAGTGCGATATATCCTTGTTGAAACATGATTGATAATTACCTGAAGCTTTTCATTGATTATATCTAAAATGCAGGCAATCTATCCAGTTAAAGTATGATTGTCAGAGCTGGAGACATACATCAGTGTGTTGACATGTTACAGACTCATATTGCTATTAAATATTCGCTATCAACCAGGCAGTGCAATCCATCTCTAGTGTAAAAGAGGTTCCTCTCTGGCCACAGTTGCGTGAAAACCAACACTTAGATTTTATACTTAGTTTTCTATAAACATCAAAGTACCTCTGTTTCAGTTTTTGTTGTGCACTACCTGAGAAAGATTCACAACTTTGTGGTATCTGATTTTGAATATACTTCATAAGTTCCAGCAAGAAATTCACCCTCTCACCCCACCCCAGGATATATCCTTCAGTCCCCCCAAAACACAGTTGGGAATAACACACGTTTGTTATCAGGGTCATATTTTTTCTAAGGTTTAGTTGGGTCGCCAGTTTTGGGCTGAGGAAAAACACGCGCATAGAAAGAAAGAGCGAAAGATTCTTCAACCTCCCCATAATCCTACCAGCTCACACTGCACACACATAGTGTGTTAGTTCATACTACACTTAGCCTACATAAAGTAAATATGGTACCACATCATACCCACTGGAATAACAACAACAAGATGAAACAGGCTTCATTGTCCTTGTTGAACACAAACAGGCTCAATCCCAGCATTCTTCATTTTGGGATACTGCGACTTTGCAGATTAATCCTAAACTAGTAAGAAGGTCAAGGGTCAGAGTTATAGTGCATAGTGGATATATCAAACATTTATTTAGGATTTGCACAAGTTTAAGGAAAGAAAATACAAGCAAAACAAAATATTTAGTTTTTATTTTAAAATTAGACAGAGCACATATCAAGTAAGGTGTATGGCAGACAGGGATCCGAGGAGATAAATTGGTGATGTAAATTCTTGTTTTTTCTGCTTCTAATTGGACTTACTGGCCAATATTGATATTGAGCAAAAGCAGTTTCCTGGTTGGTGATTTTGTGCCAAGAGAGAGAGTTTTTCAGGATGGAATTCCAAGGTCAGGAATACCCAATTGCTCAGATAATTCATCACAGTAAAATTGGACACGCGTTTTATGAATAGCTTGCATCTACTCTACAGCATATCAAATATTTGTAATGATTTTAGATTTTATGTGGATTTGTGACACATTTTTGGGTTAATGAGAAACTGAACAGAAGTCAAAAGTAGCTTGCAGCATTTCTGAGCCTTGACGAGTGTCTTTTCTTGGTTTGAACTGCCGGTCAAATTAAAGGTTTTTAGTGATGTTGTCCGCTAAATCTCCAGCAGTGATGTAGTGTGGTTTTTAAAGCATGTCAGAATCCAGTTTGGTTCAGATATTTATAGCGCATGCTGTACACTAAATGGAAAATTGGAGAGAAAGTTCTCTTTCAAGCATGGATTTTTTAGCACAGAGAAGTCGATAATCCAAAAAGAGTGCAGTGGATTTTTTTTTTTTTTTGGGATGGATCAGGCAATGCAGATTGTCAATTAAACTTTATGTTTGGTGAGATATTGACAGCAGCATGTTCTTTTTTCTTTTTCTTTTTTTTTAAAGACCAGGTTTAAGGATTCTCCTTATGGATCTAGAATACGTTAATACCATCTTCCCTTCGTTTGATTATCACTGCTGCTGCCTATAATTAATTCCACGTTGCAGGTATGAATCTCTGTAATCCCGGAACTGTGAATTATGGATATAATTTATTGGATTTTTTTGGAATCCTGTGCTCATATTTTTCAATAATTAAGTGGAGAGTTGAAAAGATGCTTTCCCTGTAAATTCTAGAGTCTTTACCTGAATACATTGAGATAATAATACGGAGAATAGCAATGTCATTTTGACAGGACATAAACTAGATTTCATACCCTTTATGAATTATGAAAAACACTAAGTGAGGGAGGTATGTAAGAAATTTATGTTTATGCTCATTTGTTATACGCTGATTAAAATTAAGTTATGTAAATGCATATTTATTAATATTTCCTTGTGTGACATTATCAAAAAGTTTTATAACTACTTACACTACCAGTTAAAAGTTTGGGGTCACTTACAAATTCCATACCACTGCATTAGAGATAGAATACCAGCTGAGTGGATTGCTGCTATTTAATGCAATATCCACATTTCCCATTATCAGAAACCATTCATCCAATGTTCCAAAGACCCATTCTGTTTACTAAGCTGATATCATTTTAGAAAACTAACTAGAAAAACATTTGGAGAACCTTTTTGCAATTATGTAAGCACATAATGT
>NC_045741.1:16920850-16923817 GCF_008692095.1 Etheostoma spectabile | reverse complement strand
CTGCTGCCCTGGTTAAAAAAACAATGCAACTGATCTCAGTTGGTATTTTGTCTACAATGGAGTGCAATGGAAATTTCTAAGTAACTCCAAACTTTTGACCAGTAGTGTAGTTTTCAACAACATTCTATAAAAAAAAACTTTTCAGAAAGACTGAAATGTGTTTCATTTGTAACAAGTATGTGTTCATTCCATCAACTGGAGTGCAACTTTCAAAACTCCACCCTGTGTGTGTGTATATCCATTAAGCCTGTCCCTCTCCATCTGTCTGGGAGTGTGAATGGGCCAATTACCATCGCATTGCAGGGGTCAAGCGGGTTGACGTCTTAATTGGTTCTCTCCA
Source organism: Etheostoma spectabile (assembly GCF_008692095.1). Taxonomy (NCBI): domain Eukaryota; kingdom Metazoa; phylum Chordata; class Actinopteri; order Perciformes; family Percidae; genus Etheostoma; species Etheostoma spectabile. Next base: position 16,923,477 of record NC_045741.1, on the reverse strand, counting down.
CAGGGCTTCTTCAAGCGCACTGTCCAGAACAACAAGCGCTACACATGCATAGAGAACCAGAGCTGCCAGATTGACAAGACCCAGAGGAAGCGCTGCCCGTACTGCCGCTTCCAAAAGTGCCTCACCGTCGGCATGAAGCTAGAAGGTACAGTTTGTTTACATTTTGACAGTTCAGGTGTTTGGCTCATGGCCAAACTTAAAATCACAAGTTTTGCTGGTGCTTTTGCTTTTGTAATTCAGTTTATTTCCAGTTCAAACGTGAGGTCACGATCAGATGAGAGATGTTCAACAGTGTTTCAAATTGCAACAATGACTCGTAGATAATGTGTAGCTGTCAAAAGTTTGGGATTTTTTAAATTAGATAAATAGGAGACAGTTGTTGCATAAGGGAGAAAGGTCTTTCATATCCAAGTGATTACATGTTTATATAAAGACAATGTCTTGCTCAAAGGCTCCCAGGATGAACAGATGACTGTTGTTAGTACTGAACATGCTGAGCAGTAACCAGTACAGTACTCAATTCCTTTGCTTAAGTGAAAGTCTCAAAATGACATAAGTAAAAGTACATATTATTAGTCAAATGTACTTAAAGTATAAAAAAACCAAAGTTTTGATAATGCATAAAATGTGAGTGATCCTCTATTATATATTATATTGTTGGATTATTATCACTAATGCGTTGCAAGTATCATTTTACTGCTATAGGTGGTCAATGTGGAGCTAACTTTAACTATTTTATATAGTAGTGGCTAGTAAACAGCAGTAACTTAAACTGTCACAAAATGTAGTGGAGTGTTAAGTATCATAATAATAATAATTTCTCTGAAGTGTAGTACGGTAGAGTTAAAGGATGAAGTAGAATAAAACAGGAAATGCTCAAGTAAAGTACTTGAGTTACATTCCACCACTACCAGTAACAAGACGGCATCTAGGCCACCAAATGCAAATCCAGGCTGGCTTTCACCAGAAGTCTTTAAAAATATTATTATTTTTGTAGCGATGTATACATACATATAGTTATGATACATACATACATACATACATACACACATACATGCATACTGTACATACATACATCTTTATACATACATACTGTTTTTTCTGTTCATGAATAGTTTACCACAGATGTAGTCTATTCTGGGGTTTTATAGCAAACACCACTCACTAAAATATGATCCAGAGTTTACAGTATGCATATGCAGGAGTGGAAAAAGAGATCCAGTTATTGCTTTCTGTGCGCTGCATGATACCGTATACTTATTTCCGAGATACGATGTCTGTTTGCAATTACTCTTACTGAAAAGTTGGGGAGGGAAATATTAAAACATGAAGCAGCTTAAATTGGAGGTTGACTGCTTCTGGACTTCCACATAGAAGTTTAAAAAAGTTGAACACAGTTAATCATAGCACATTAACTTTTTTGGAAACTCAGAGTGAAAATACTCTTTCATGATCAATTTGCATGAGAATAGTTTCCTTCCAAACTGGCATACAGTATCTACAATTCAGAAAAGGTTGATACCTACTTTGACATAATAATTGCCTGTATAAAAGGAGAATGTTATATATATTTAAAGATTTAACAATGAACAGTAGGCTAATATCTGTTCTTGCAAATGTATACCTAGAACGTTGTGAAGTGAACCCTTTCATTACCACCAAGGCGTTAAAATCCAGCATTGCTTATTAGTATTTAAGAAGGGGTCAGGGGGAGTTAAGGGGTATCTTGTAGCTGCTGTGCACTTGTGCTTGCCAGACAGAGTAATAGATAAAATATTAAACTTGGCAGCAGGGCGAGAATGGTAATGATGATACTTTTGGCCAGCTGTTTTCGAGGCCTCTTTGTTTAATTTGAACGTGCCTCAGAAGCTTGTTCAAACATGGCTATCCAGAAGTGACAGGATGGCAGGACAAGAAACATTCTTCCAATGGTCAAAGATAATATTTAAAATCAACTATTTTTCCACACATGAGTTGACAAGTTATATTCTAAAATCAATAATTTTGGAGTAAATAAAGCGACTTAAAGGTCACCTTTCAATACTTATTATTTTAACAGAGAGGTTAAGTTGTAATACTGTCTTTTAAAAAACACTGGAAATTGTGGTACATTGGGTAGTCTTTTATACTCGTTATTCATACAGTTTCAGTCCAATATTGAAAGAAACTTCTTCACACACTTGTAATTTAAAACAAATTTAAAAAATCCCTAGGCTCTTGAAATGATCATATACAATTGAAAAAAGTTAATGTGTTAAAGAAATTAGACCCTGTGAGGATAAGAGTGGAGCAAAGACTAACTAAAATCTTTCCGGAGGCTTCTTCTCCTTTTAGCTGCCATGTGGGGTGTAATTAATTGCTGTTAATTGTAAATGGCCGCTGGGCAGACTCTCCTGGCCTGTCATTTTCCAGCTGACAAGGGTGGGGAGGGGGAAGCTTATGATTTGTTTTGCTGGCGGTAGCTTTCAGCTCGGGGGCAAGATGGGCTCTGCAGCACCCTGTCAGGGGCCAGAAGCTCCAGTGTGCGACTCCTGCCACAACCAGTAAAGACGTCCCTTACAGAAAGGCTGACACCCCTCAGTGCGCGCGCACACACACGCACGCACACACACACACACACACACACA
>NC_045741.1:16914635-16920840 GCF_008692095.1 Etheostoma spectabile | reverse complement strand
CACACACACACACACACACACACACACACACACTTCACACTTCACACTTCACACATACAACTCTCCCTGGTAAACACATACATATATTCATGAGAAGCCCAAAAAGGTGTTCAGAGGGCCACAGGCAAGTGGGAGAAGCTGTCATTTGATCTAAAAAGAATTGTGTGTACAATAGCTGTGATAGAGGAAAGGAGCATTGGGGGTCATGAGCAGTCGTTTCATTCCGTTACACAGCAGCTTGCAGCAACATGTGAATTCAGGATATCAAGTGGAAACCAAAATGTGTACAAAGATTCAAGGAAAACTTTAAAGTGGACTCAAACTCAGTTTTTTTCTTACTGTTTACTTTTGCCTTTCTGGTGTTGCTCAATGTCCTTCCTGTTTGTTGACGGGACGCAAAGGTAGCGTAACAACGTGAAATGGCAGACGGGCGCATGTCAGAGTGATAGACTGTACAGTAAACAGTGTTGTGACATGTCTATCACCCCATCCCAACACTATACACCATTTGTATTATCTTGAGCTGATAACAAAAATAGCTAAACGTGACGCCTGCTTTGCACAACAAAGAAAAACACTGCAGAGGCATATCATATTCTCTTTTGTGTGTGTTTCTGCCTCTGGATAAATGACATAGCTATGACCCAGTGTGTAACATCCAAGATATGATATGATATTTTCAAAAATTCCATATGAACTGTGAGAGTTAAAACTAAATTAACACTCAAGTGAATCTGGATATGAGTGTGATCTTTAACCTAAAATCCCTCTGACCACATGCCATCAGTTGCCAACATCAAACAGTTTATCATGAAATTATAAAAAAGTCAAATATATTTTAAAAATGTCTTTTAATATTTGTCTATAAAAAGCTTGTTTAATCTGTTAATGTTTCTGTTATAGTTACTGTCAGGGCCATTGCGGGTGATTGTGTCGAACAGTATTGAAGTAAAAAAAACAAACACACACAATGATGATGGAGCCTGGCAGCCACACACCCATTTAACCACACAAACACTCAATGCTACCATTTTGTAAAAATCTTAGATAGTACTTAGTAGTTTATTGCTGTGCACTGTAGTGCCTCAGCTCTTGATGTTGACTCATTGAGGAAAAGAAAAGCCACATCCCACTATGGCTTGACCCATTAGCACGTCTTTCACTAAAGCTGATGAAGCGTGCCGTAGCCGAACAGCTCCCACTGGCATGATTTTCTTTTTATGCTCGCTAGAAGTTGTCTTGCATCACATGCTTCACTGAGCTGCCTAATATTCATTCACTTGTGTATCATCTTAAAGACAGACCGTCACACTAGTATTAGTTTTTTTTTTCAATAACCATTAAAAATGTAAGTTGACAGACACCACATTGGAAATGGTAATTATTACAATATTTTTTTAACAAAACAGCACGCAGCTTTTGCCCTAAATATTTTTCTTTACAGTTTTTAGATAGTGAATGCTAGGTAGTATTTCCAGCTTGATTCAAAGCTGACTTGCCAGCTTTGTCTTGTTTAATCCAGACATTACAATATACCGATTTAAAGTGGACTGTTTTGTTGGCAATCTAACTCTACCAGTTTAACTTTTATTGGACTTTTCACTCTCCCTTAGAACATCACTTAACAGACTCACAGACAGTTTTTTTTAACCCTTTTTTTCATGCACTTAATTCACCATCAAATCTAAATTCATCAATTACTACAAATGCAAAACCACTATTGAGCCATTCAGCACAAAGAAGCGACACCTTCTGAGTGTTTGTATATTCCTCACTGTATCTCTCTCCCTCTCCCTCCACTTTTTATTTCCTCCCTGTCTCCATCTTTCTCACTCTGATTTGTCTTCCATCAGCCTCCCAGTACCTGCAGTGGAAGCCAGGGAGCTGTCCCATTACTTATGCATAGGTATCATAGGTATTCATGTGTGTGCATGGGATAGGGCGCATACGGAGCAGGGGCCGGGGCCCCGACATGACAAACAGGGTGTCAGCAAGGCTCCACGGGACCCATTAATATGCTGGCGGCCGACAGGGATCCTCACCTACGCGTGCTTAATATTCCTGTATATTAAACAACCATAAATCAGAGGATTTAAGCGCTGAGGGCTGTTGTGTGTGATTCAGTGTCTAAGGGGATATGTGTGCAAAGAAATTGAGTGTGTGAAGGATAGTGTGTGTGTGTGTGTGTGTGTGGATGTGGGTGTGTGTGTGTGTGTTTGTGTGTGGTTGTTTGTGTTTGTTCATGTTTGAAACGTTGTGTACATGGTGTACGAATACTTTTGGAAAGGAGGAACAGGATTTTTGTTGGGTCCGTTTCTGAATTTATGGATGTGTGTGGGTGTGCCTGAGTGTGTTTTTGTGTGGACGTGCTCTTAGACGGTAAGTCAGTCAGGGGAATTCAGAGTTAAGACACTATCAGCCTTTTAGCCTTTCAACCTAGCTTTAGCCCCAAAAGCCTCACTGCTAACTCACACTATCCCCCAAGCCAGATCCGTTTTACACCAATAATAGTTTCTTCTTATTTATTCAAACTTTTCTTCTTTGGGACGCTTTCTGTTCGTATTCATGAATATTTATATACTGTATATTACATTTTTTTTTTTTAGTTCACAGTGTACATTTTCCCCCAGGTTATTTTTCTTTCTGGCCTCTACCTTTACGCTACGTTAAGTGCTCATACCAGCGAATTCCAGACAACAACACTGAAGTTTGATCCATTTCTGTACGTAGCTGTCTTTCTTGTTTGCCTTTTCAACAGTGATGGCTAACACTGTTATTCTGATTGTTCAGCCTGTGCTGTTGATGCCAAACAAACCACAAACATCAAACATATCCCTTTCTTGGCACCACAGAAACCTACCAGTGAGTTTAAGTTTGGAATAGAAACAAGCTTATTTTAAAAGGGAAATTCAATTACTGCTGTGTTTTTTTAAGTGTTTCTGCATGGAAACTTTTACAAATTAATAACTTACAAATTTTTTATTCTCGTAACCTTCTAATTTTGCAGGGTCTTATGATAACTTTGTCATCATAAGCTCAACGCTGCAGCAACAAACACATTAACATCGCTCCACCTCAGTCAAACACACACATTCCCTTAACACACACGCGTACACTGTCCCGCTCTCCTCTTCCCCTCCCCCTTCCATATTAATCTGTGTTACATGTATGCAAATCACCTTTAATTAGAGACAAAGAATCTGTGTGTGTGTGTGTGTGTGTGTGTGTGTGTGTGTGTGTGTGTGTGTGTGTTGGTGTTTGTTGGGAGGTTGGTGTGTGTGGTTACCTGGTTCCGAGGCAGACAAGAAGCCAGTCAGGGGCTATTTTGTTTTCCCTAAGAGCCAACTATTAGTTTCTCAGCTCATTAATTACACTGTTGTGAAGAAATCATTAATAGTTAAAGTTGCCCTACAATAATGTATAATGGATACATTTGACGGCTGCTGTTTCCTTCTTTTTTTTCATTTGATGTGTGATCAATTTTTAACGGTCATGATAATCCCTGAGCCTTGTTGAGTGGGCACTGGAGTTAACCTCAAGCATGTTGGGAAATGGTCTTCTGTGTGTGTGTGTGTGTGTGTGTGTGTGTGTGTGTGTGTGTGTGTGTGTGTGTGTGTGTGTGTGTGTGTGTGTGTGTGTGTTAGGGTTGTTGATGGTGGTGTTGTCTTTCACTGTGTATACATTATATACCACTTGAGCTGTCTGGCCTGCTACCATCTCTCTCTGTGATCTGGACCAGAGTGCGATGCTTTCCATGTTAGTGTGTGTTTGTGTGTGTGTGTTTTCAATGAGAATATACAAGAAGGAGTCAGCATGTGTGTGTCTGTGTGTGTGTGTCTGTGTGCGTGTGTGTGTGTGTGTGTGTGTGTGGGCGTGTGTGTGTTCGTGTATGTCTCCCCTCTCGGCTCCTCTCGCTCAGATCAGTGACAGACACTTTTGTGACGGAGGTCATTAAAATCACTCCCAAGGCAGCTCAGAATGTGTATGTGCGTGTGTGTGTCTGTGTTTGTGTGTGTGTGTGTGAGTGTGCGCATGTGTGTGTGTGCCTCTCCTCACCCCCACCCCACCCCCTCCACACCCACTCTTCAAATTTCTTCTTCTGTTCTTTCATTCATCCGTCAAGACATCATGAGCATAATCATCATGTTATCTGACTATTCACTATGTAGTATCAAGGCAAATGTATTTGCACGTATTTGCATAAACAGTTATATGTGTGGGTTTCTTTTATCGAATACAAAAAAAATAAGTCTACAATATTAGTATTAGTGAGTGATTTTCTGTTGCATAGTCTCTCAGACACCCGTTAGCTCGTTGCACGCTGGCCTCTTACTCGTCAGAGTAAGAGGTAATTAAGTATGAATAATTAACACCAGGGCCCCCCAACTGGGAGACAGCAGAGCAGCTTCCCCATGGCAGCAGTCGGCCAGATCACACATGGCCCTCGTAGCAGTCCACTGTAGGCCCGGCTCGTTCATTAGAAATACCCACGGCACAGACTCGTTGTGATCTTCACCACAGGATCCTGCACTGAGGGGGGAGGCAGGGGGGCATCATGGCTATGTGTGGTTCATCAGAGAAAAAAAAAACTCAATTTGTTCATTGTCAGTCTTTTTGGACTTTTGGGTTTTTGTAAAAGACAGTGACGTTTTAAAGCTTTAGATATTGCATAATCAGATAGCATTTTAAAACATATGCCATATTTAAAAGGAGAACTTTCTATCAGTCTATCCCAATGTATAGCTTTTGAGGTGTGCATTTGTAGAGTGGTAGTGAGAGATAGCCAGCTGTAAAATGATTAGAGCGGTCCATAGAAGTTTGTGTCTCTGGTCAATGAGTAACAACCCAATCTGTTAGACCTGTGGGGTTTAGGAGTAAACAAGTAAATGTCAAGTGTAATCACCACAGAAAAACCTATGCCCTACATACAAGTTATAAATGAGGTGTTGACTTCCATAATGCCATAGCTTACATCTATATTCAAATATGGACAAATTGCTACAATATAGCGGATTTAGTGTGTAAAGGTAATTTTTTTCAGGTTATGAAAGTCTTTGTTTGTATACATGGTGGACTTCTCATTCTGGAAGAAACACTAACTTAGTATTAATTTTGTCCTCTTCCTTCTTGTCTCCTGTTTCATGTTTCTTTTCATCTGTCAGCTGTGCGGGCAGACCGCATGCGTGGCGGGCGCAACAAGTTTGGCCCGATGTACAAACGTGACCGGGCCCTCAAGCAGCAAAAGAAGGCGTTGATCCGAGCCAATGGCCTAAAAATTGAGGCCATGACTCAGGTTATGCAAGCAGTGCCCACCGACCTCACCATCTCCTCAGCCATCCAGAACATCCACTCGGCCGCATCCAAGGGCCTTCCACTGAGCCACCACCCTGGCCACCACACCGGTCACCACCACCACCACCATCATCATGCCACCGCCCTGCCCCCCACAGACTATGACCGCAGCCCATTTGTCACTTCGCCAGTAAGCATGGCAATGCCACCACACGCCGGAAGCCTGCAGGGCTACCAGGCGGCCTACGGACACTTCCAGGGCACGCGCACCATCAAGTCAGAGTACCCAGACCCGTACACCAGCTCACCAGAGTCCATCATGGGCTACGCCTATGTCGATGCATACCAAACAGGCTCACCGCCCAGCTTCCCTCACTTGATCGTAGAGCTGCTCAAGTGTGAGCCAGATGAGCCCCAGGTCCAGGCCAAGATCATGGCCTACCTGCAGCAGGAACAGGCTAGCAGAGGCAAACACGAAAAACTCAACACCTTTGGCCTCATGTGCAAGATGGCCGACCAGACACTCTTCTCCATCGTGGAGTGGGCACGCAGCAGCATCTTCTTCCGTGAACTCAAGGTAGGTGTGCATGATCCATGTGAACAGGGTTTTTTTGTTTGAATGTGAAGACAATGTGTTCATTTTTCTACAACTTTATTTTTATGGTTTTGGCCATGATTCCTTTCAGTTATGATAGCTTACTGATAATTAAGCTTTAATTCTAATTGCAGTTACTCTGCAGACTTTTAATAAATTATCCTGCATTTTGTTTCAATGGTTAATCTTTGTCATCCATAATTGACGGTACGTTACACAGTTCATGAAAATCATCTGCGTAATCCTGTATCTTCAACAGGCCTTTAATCTTCTTCTTTTATTCACTAGCTCAACACTAATGCGGAGCACACAGGGCTG
>NC_045741.1:16883643-16914625 GCF_008692095.1 Etheostoma spectabile | reverse complement strand
GGGGGGGCAGTCTGCTCATAGCTGCCACTACTGTCTGTCCCATTGACTGATCAAAATTCAGCAGCCAGACACATTTATCCTGTGTGACACGTTTTGGCTATGGGTTGCGAAAACTTTGACTATGAGCTTCAGGCACTTTTCATGCTAACAGGGTCCTAGGCTGAGGGTTTTATGTGAACTGCAACCACCCTTCTCCCCTTGAAATATTCCTCAGATCTAAGTTGGCACACATTGTGTGATGAGAAGAGATATTGGCCATTATCACATTTTCAGAATTCAAATTCATAGAGCTGACCGTGTCACACATGGGATAATCTCACAATGGCAACAATTTGTCTATTGCCTTTTCCTATAATTTAAGTTTAATATGATTTTTTTTAACCTTTTTGCAAACCTTTAATTATTAGTGATGGACACACTTTCAAAGCATTTTCAATAGGTATGTGTCCTATGCGGAGTCTATTAAAACAACATTTTAGCCTGGCAAAAACTGTGTCCTCCGAATCTTTAGCACTGTCAATCCCAACTGACCAATAGTAACCATCCACCAACACCTCACTCTAAAAATTAGCTAATTCCCACTGATCACAGAGCACAAGGGAGAGTTTCTGGTGTGCGTTTGTGCGCTCGCAGCTTTATTTGCTTTGAATAAAGGTTACTGTTCGGAGGGAAACCAAAGGCGTATGATTAGTCTGTGCCTCACCTGTTTTTCTTCCCGTTGTCTGACTCCTTTGTCTGATTCGTTTCACACCGGATTGCCAAAGGCACGGCTGCATATTCATGGGCCCGGGCCTGTTGCAAAATTCCCCCCAAATATTTGATATTATTTTGTTTTCAAAAGGGGAAAATAACAAATGAAATAAATGTAATATTAAAACAGAGCCAATTACAACACAGACAAGAGTCCTTGAAAAACACATGTTGACATTTAGCGTGCACCGTGTCCCCGCTATTGACATTTTCGAGATCTGTATTTGCATTCAACTAGGTTGCACAGTACTTCACTCGTACACACACACACACGCACAAACACACACACACACACACACACACACACACACATACACAAAGGGTCGTTTTGAGGTGTGGCCACAGCTAATAATTGTGTGTGGTTTGCCCATTAACTTTGAACGATCATTTTTGCTCCACTGCAAAGCTTCTCTATTTCTCACACTCTCATCCCAATTCAATTATCTCACCCATTTGTGTTTGTCACTCCCTGATTTGCTGCTAAATTAAATGTCATTATGTTTGCCTAATGGCTATCCATATTACTTGAGCTTAATAGTAGGCTAATTGAACTAGATGCCTGTTACAAAGGTAGGAAATGATCTGAGCTCAATGCCCCAACAATCCTCTCCTGCTCCACTTGCACGGGCCTCATTGGTTTAGGGGAGGGGAGGGGTTATTTCACTTAAGTGAAGAAGATAATTGAACTGAACCCCCTTGCAGTGTTTTTTAAAAGAGCCACCTAAAGCACAAGTGGGATTGAAAATAATGTGCTAGCTGTGTCTCTGACAGTTTTTCCCACACAACCCACAATCCTCTTTCCTTGCTTGTTTCTCATTACTAACTAATGGGAAGACTGCTGACCACGGCTTAGTGTTAGTGATGAGGAGAATAAGCAAACCGTGAGCTGATCCAAATTCATTTATTAATCAAATTAAGTGTGTGTGTGTGTGTGTGTGTGTGTGTGTGTGTGTGTGTGTGTGTGTGTGTGTGTGTGTGTACTGCTCAAGCTTGACAAACATTGGGGGATTAATTTCCGTAGTACGAATAAAACTAACTACTACAAACAGTGTGTTCATTGTTTTACCTCACCTTCTGATTGCTATTTAAATGAAAGATATGCTTTTGAATCCACCTGACCTTCGTCATTTCATGTTACGGTAATATAGATCTTACTATTATTCGAGCCTGGGGCCAGAGAGACAGGAAGCAGAGTAGAATTAAAAGTTTGTCACGGGGTAGTATGGCGCTGTAGGAAGCTATAAATACACTTTCATCTAACACACATACACACACTCACACATACCCACATTAAGACACAGACACTGCTCTAACATAATGCACGGCCCTCTCACTATTATTAGCACCGTAAGAACAAAAGAATTTCTCTGGTAATAGAGCCAAGCTGGGAGGGTGTGTGTGAGGCGTCTGCCAAAAAAAGTGTTTAAAGATTTAGTTTCCATAAGTTGGCCTCGGTCACGGGACTCATAAATATTTAGCCATTAGGAGTACCTTTTAAAGAGCTCTCCCTTTTTTTCCAATGCGGCATGCTGTCTCTCTCTTTCTCTCCCTGTTTCTGGGAACGAGGCATGACGTGAGGGACATTTATTTCTAACACCTTGGATCCGAGAAGTTAGGGCGGGCATATACTGCCAACCTACCCCAGTTTTGATTGGTTTAACACATCAACAATTAAAGAAAGTCAGGTCTGGTGCAATGGTTTTGAAATCAGAGACCACATGGCGTGATGAGGGAAGGTTTTGGCAGGGTTGAGATGACTTGTGGTTATTTTATTAAAATTTTGAGCAAGCTGAAGTCAGGTGTGTGTGTGTGTATGTGTGTGTGTGTGTGTGTGTGTGTGTGTGTGTGTGTGTGTGTGTGTGTGTGTGTGTGTATACATTGGTAAGTTTGTGTTGTGTGTGTTGTGTCAAGGTTTGCACATAAGCTTATTCATTTATTCAAATTTATTTAGCACTGGTATGTGTTTTCCAACATATTACTGCTGTTACAGATACAGATTTACATAAGTCATTGTTAATGTACGTATTGACTTTTTGAAAGATTATTGTTGTTTAATGAGTCTAGGCCACTTTGTACTGGTTATGTATTTTCCCAAAAAAAGAATGCAAAAGTGTTTGTTTTTATTCAAAAATATACTGATGTCTTTGCAATAATTCTAAACAACATTTTTCAATAATTTACATTTTGCAGATGGTTTGCACTTGTTTCTGCTCTGATTTGATGAGTATGTGTTGCAGGAAATGTTTTGTAGGATTATTGTATGTAAGGGTTCAACTTCATTTTAATTGATCGTGTACAGTTACTTATTTATCAGCAGTTATTGGGGTATTTGGGCATGTTTCATAATTTGTACACTGCATATAAAAGTACGTTATCTTGTGCTTAATCCAGTGTGTCAGTATATAAGAGTATTTGATTGTGTTCTGAGAGGGGAAACACATGTGTTTGTCCCTCAGTGACATTTCCTAGCACAGGGCTGGTACTCTGTCCTCCCTCCCCTCCCCATCCTCTCCTGTCCTGCCATGAACCCCTCCACCCGCTCTGGTGCCAACCGGCAACCAGGCAACTCTTGTGTTAAAGGACGAATCCATTCAAAATGCTTTAAAAGGCAGCTACTGATAATGGTTGGTCTAGATCTCTTGCATGAATTGTTCTTTTAGGAGTTATTAAACTTCACAGATAGCAGTTTCTCTGGTGTAATTAGCTTCAGTAAAGCAGATTGTATGCAGCCAAAAGAATTCTGTGTTTAGAGGGTTTTATTGATTTAAAAATTAGAAAATTAAAAAATTAAAAAATACAGCTTAGTAAAAACATCTGATTGGAAACAGAACACATATTTGACAAAAAATTCCATATTAACCAAGAAATTAAACTGCCCTTGTAAGAAAACCAGCTAAATAAATTTTCCACCTTTTAAAAGTACAACAATTAGTTAGTCACTTTAATCTTTGGAATTAAAAAAGGTTGACTTCATGTTTTCTTTGTGAAACTGTAAACACTGTCTTCTTAAATACACTTCTTCTAATGTTCCTGTTTGTGCGGTATATGAGATGTTTGCATGTGTATTTACAGTTTGTGTGTGTGTACGTATGTGCGTGTGTGAGGTGACTCATACTGTAGCTGGTCCACTGCTACCCTCTCATCCATTGTTCTAGCTTTGGGATGGCTGGCCTGACTCCCACCTCAAACACAATGAAAGGGAGAAGTTAGCAGGGCAATTGGGACTATTGATGATTCACATGTTTATATCTTACCTTCCTAACCCCATTCCTTTTGACCACACCACCTCACCCCCCTTCCTCTCTACACCCTTTAATTAAAAGGATGCGTGTCTGGTGTTGGGACAGCGAGCACTTTTTTGTTCCTTGTCAACACACAACAAACAGAGGTTGATGAAATAACGGAAATGACCACGCCAGAAAAGACTTTTAGGTAATCCAATGCCGTGCCAAGCCATGCTATAGTAAAGAGAAAATACACCTTCAGACATGTTACACTGTCATCTAGGTCTGCATGATTCAGGGAAAAATATGAATAACAACTTTTGGCTTAGAATTGATATCACGATTCTCTGCCATGATTTTTTGATCACGACAAAACAAAACAAATTGGCAGTGTCAAACATAGATCTGTAGATTGTTTTGGCATCTGTAGCACATTGTGCATCACCACAAGCCTGTAGACATAGAGGCTTCAATGAAGAGAAGGGAGAGCATTGCAGCACTTGGGAGGGCTTTAAAATCTATTGAATACAGTCTATGTTTAAAACTCACAGTTCTTATAGAGCGCTTTTCTTAACGACTACTCAAAGCGCTTTTACAGAGTTACACAGTAACCATTCACACACATTCATACATTGTGGCTGCCATACAAGGTGCCACCTGCTCATCAGATTTACACTCCATTGGTGCAGCATCAAGGGAACCTGGGGTTAAGTGTTTTGCCCAAGGACACTTTGACATGGCCAGGGATCTAACCACCGACCTTCCAATTGGCAGGTGATCGCTCTACCAGTGAGCCACAGCCGTTTGTGATGCAGTCGGCTTATAAAATTAAAGTTATTTGAAAATTGAATTGTGAATCAAGATTTTATAACAAATAATCATGGCCTACTGCCATCTGTATCAGTACTATTCACTAACCCATCATTTCCAGGAGGTATTTTATCAAAAACAATATTTTTTTTCTTTCAGTACCCCTTTAACATTATGCTTTTGTCACATGTACTATCACTTTAGGTAGTGATTTGCTAAAGAAAATGTTTATGATCTTGATGGATTCAATCAGACATGAGTCAGTTAGTTTTTGTTTCTTGATGCATCTTTATATTTCCAGCCTCAATCCTTTCCCAAAAAGAACATGTCTTATGAAAAACTGCAGTCAGTGCAAAATGGTGCACTTAGTTAGAAACTTTTCTTCCTCCATTCTGAGGAGCTGACACTAACGCTGGTGGTTACGTGTCAAAAATTATCCACTGTGGTATGTGCATTCTCACTTATTCACAGAAATAAGTGTTGTTAAAATGTGGTGGGAGGAGTGCCAAATAGCTGTTAGCTGTGTGTGTCAACTACTGTAAACAAATCAGGCCTGACAACACTGTGTTGAGTTGTAAGCTGTATAAACCAACTGACAAAACTCTAGAGAAAGCAAATTGCAGGTGCATCGCAGATGCAACAAAAAATGTTAAACAGTCTGGAAATAATTGCAACTCAAAACAGGAACAGTGTTTGCAAGATAAGGCTCTTGGGTAGGGACACTATAATAGAATAGTTAAATAAATGTCAAAGTGTAGCCTCACAAGCAAAGGGCCTCAACAAATCTGCACAGTTTGAGACATGTATCACAACATTTCAAAAAGGGTTGAAGCAGTTGTGAAGGCAATGCTTCACCCTCCTTCTCATTCCTAAATTGTTACTTCACAGTAACAAGAGATGACCTGTTGTTCAGATTCTGTCTTAAATCAAATGCTGTGTAACATTATACATATATTTAGTCCGTCCATCTGATAAAAGTGGAACGGGGAGGAAAATACCTGTGACGTTTTGAAATGTGGCTTCACTGTTTATTTTAGTCATCCAGGGACAGTTTTTTGGGGGGATCCAGACAGGTTTTTGTGCTTCTCTGTCTCTTTCGTTTTTTTTCTGTTTTGTCTCTCTGCATGGAGCGGGAATGGCAAAAGCAGAACCGAGGGTCATTAAGTTGAGGAGGAACTGTATTAGAAGTCTTGTTCCCTGGGAAAGCTCCCAGCTGAGATGGGACAGCCATATTGGATAAACAGATGGCCGGGGAGAGGAAAGGACAGGCGAACAGAGGTGAAACAAAGAGGGGAGATGAGAAAGGGGATGAGTAGAGGAGGAATGTGGAGAGGGAAGGAAAGGAGAGGGAATGACAAAGAAGAAGAGGTAAGGTAGAAAATATAAAAGGTGATGTGATGAAGGAGAGGAGACAAGGATACAAAAAGGCCAAAGATGAAAGCAAAGTCAACAGGAAGGGCAAAAGGGCAGGAAAGAGATGAGGTAATGCATGTAAAACAAGGAGCCAGAAAGGTAATATTTCACTGGTGTTTACACTAAACTTAATCAAAGCCTAAATGATATTTTATCACAATAGAAAATACTGACTTTTATGACCACACATTCACTTGTTTACATAGATAGAACATTTCCCAAATTGTGCTCACACCATCCTTAATTTGGTAGGGCTCAGGACATCATGGTGGCCTCCAGATTTAAGATGCTGACGCTGTAATTGCAACATCTATGATTCGCATCAGACCTTTGATGCATGTCATCACTAGTTCTCATTTTATTTCAGCTGTTGACTTTTTCCTATGAAAAAAGGCAGACATGCAAAATCATAATCATAATCATTTGATAGGTCTACAGTGTCTTGGCATTGGCTTGTTTTTTAAACATAATTTAAAGTGTCTAAATATTCAGCAAAATAGCACTGTTGATTTCTTATTTGAATAAAATATCAAATAAATCTCCCAACAAAAATGCATTTTAATATATATTTTCTTTTTTCATTTTTCAATTAAAGAAAATGTATTGTTTATTGCGTTATTTTTCATAACAACCATCAAAACATCATGAGCCACAGACAAATACCTTTAAATAGAAATATTCAAAATATCAAGATTTTAAAAGAAATGTCTTTTTTGTGCACCACCTCTCGCAGTCAGTTATTTTCAGACAAGCACTTGTCAATATTTCTTATTCAACTCAAATTTAAAAAGGTTTTAAAAACTCACAACATTCCTAGAAATACGTAAAACCTGAAATAAAATTACCATTTCAAGCAGGAGAATTATTTACAACAGCGACTCTTCTCCACCACTTTAACTGACTCTAAGCGGCTGCATGTCAGTCAATCACGCAGTATGACAGATCTCTAGGGTGGGGGCAAGACGGGGGGCGATGTTCACAACTCACTGAATATTCTCCACTTATAGATTTACCTGAGTGAATAATGTAAGGTCCTCTGATGCGCCCCACTCTGCCCTGCTGCATAATTTTACCCCATCCTCACCTCCCCTCTATCTACATCCATAAATATTACATGAATTTACTTTGGTGAAATAATACTTACACCACCCACCCGCCCAGTTGAGACTGGAGGGTCTTTTTCTAGTCTTAGTACATAGAGTCATCCACATACACACACACACACACACACACACACAAACGCATGCATGCACGCACGCACGCACGCAAACGCAAACACAAACACACACACACACACACACACACACACACACACACACACACACACACACACACACACACACACACTTGGTTGCACCCTGAAAATTAAACTGCTCCTGGATAGGTCATGGAAAAAAGTGTTTGTGGCTTTGTGTGTGTGTGTGTGTGTGTGTGTGTGTGTGTGTGTGTGTGTGTGTGTGTGTGTGTGTGTGTGTGTGTGTGTGTGTGTGTGTGTGTGCGCGTGTGTTGGAGATATGGGGGAGAATGCTCCTGCCCTGCTTTGGCCGATGATTGCAACATTTATTTTTTTCTTTACACCCCATAACTGAGTGGAAATGAATGAGCTAATTAAGGTGTGCTCTGTGAATCCTGGGAAGTGGTATATACCACACACACACACACACATACGTAGATAGATAGATTCAGAGCCTCAGGCGGCAATGTCTGTCTTGTCATAGAGGTCAACGATCCCCCCTGAAACAACCTCCCCTCCTGACACCCCAATCCTGACAAACTGCAAACGTGATGGGGATGGCGGCTGCATGCAGTTGGCAGAGATTTGTAACTGTGTCCCTGGTCCATTGCATTTGAATTATTTGGCAGTCTGTGCTGCACCCCCCAGCACATAAGCGACACACACACACACACACACACACACACACACACACACACACACACACCATGGCATGCTTGCTTTACCTTAGTTGGGAAGAAAGAAGGTATAGAGAATGATGGGGAGAGAAAGAGGGTTACAAGAAAGAAGAAAGGGAGTTTAAATGAGTTAAAGAAGGAGTAAAGAGAGAAAAGAGCAAAGACTGTGTCAGGACATTAGAGCTGAGTGACAGAGAGAGAAAGAGAAACAGAGTGAATGATTTAGAGTGAGAAAGTGACCATGAGAGAAAGAGAAGACAGAGTTGCAGATGTAGTTTGAGACAGAGAGAGAAATCTCAGCAAAGGAGGGAGAAAAAAAGTGTTCACCATGAGCTATAAAGAGAGATAGAAAAGAACAGAGAAATAGAATGATAAAGAAAATATGAGAAGGAGATAATGAAGGACATCCATAGAAGGACAGAAAGTGTGGGGGGGGGCATAAATGGGAAGATGAACAAGGGGCTTCTAGTGGCAATGACCGAGGGCAAGAGGAGGAGTAGGAGGAGAGGGGGTGAAGGACAAAAGATGAGGGTATGGGGAAGGTGGGGGGGGGGGGTTGAAAAAGGGACTGGTAAGTGGGGTGGTGGTGTGAGGGGGACAGTGGAAGTTATTGGGCCTGACGGATCCACCAACGCTCTTGGGCTTGATATATGGGCCCGCCTGGTGCAGGGCGTAGGCTTTCAAAGATATATATTCATTTGAGAGCAGCACCATTCTGGCCGACAACCCCCCCCCCCCCCCCCCGCCGTACCACCTGTCACCCCCTGCTTCCACCAACACCCCCCACAGCCCAGCATTTGTCCAGTGATAGATGACACGCCCCCCCACCACTCCAACAAACACATGTACCAATACACATACAGTATTGTCCCCCCTCCGTTACACACTCCGTTCTTCTTGTACAATTTTTCAGTTGAAAAAAAAACATTTTGTGTCTTTCTTCTTTCGCTCTTTCATTCTTTCTTTTGTTCTTTCTTTCTTTCTTTCTTTTTTCATTCCTTCTTCCCGTCTTTCTTACTTTCTTTCTTTCTTTGAGCCTTCATCCTCCCCCAAACCCCACCCCACCCCCCTCCGCTGTCAGTCTATATCCCAGGCTGCAGGCATGTCTTAGCCGCCTGTGTGCTTTTTTAAGTTGCTATTTTAGTGGTAACAATATCTGTTTGATCAGTAGCACTGGGAAAGAGCCGAAGTTTGGGGAGGGGGGGTAGCTGGGAGGGAGAGTGTGGTGGGTTTCACAAAGGCCTCTTTTCATTCATAAATTATTGATCAATTATTGATAACTTTTTCATAAATACTGTAGAACTGATTTTTATTTTTCAATACTACCAATACGAAATGGTAAAAGTCGATTTTGGGTTCTGTTCTCTCTGAAGACAGAGTGTGCAGCCAGTCAAAAAACAGCATACATCAGACATAACAGAGGCTGTTCTTTACCTGGAAGGCTACAGGTTGGACCTCCGAATGTGTCCCTCCTGTTGAAGCGTCCCTTAGCAAGTCACTGAACGCATAGGGCACTACTCCCATAGGTCCACAGGTCTGCATACTATGTGTGTCTCAGAAGGATACTGGTATATGAAAAAGGACTCATTCAATTGTGTGCAACATGACGAGATAGCAATTGCAGACATGTTTAGAATGAAGCTTTTTGTTGTAATATTTTTTTTTTTACTTTGTATTTCTTTACTGGCACAGCCAACGTCTGCAGTTTCCAATATCATCTGCAGTGCTTTGGCTGTTTGACTGCAGGCGACCACTGATCTGACAAAAATCCAATTTTCCAATGTCCTCCTTACGTCCCCTGATGGTTGTAGACTGAGCTTTAAGATATAGCCTTTCCAAATACTGGAATGGTCCCGTAGGCACAACCCCAGGGGACTGCAGTAGGCCGGAAGGAAGAACAGGAAACTTGTTAAAAGAAAAGATTTAAAGTCGCCCGTCCCAGAGGAGCGGCAGCTGTAACGAGTCGACGGGGGTTGGGAGGTTTTAGCATGCGCAAAGTCTGCTCATCTACTTGTTGCTTTGATGAGGGATGAAAGGCTGTCATGAAGTACAAGTTTACAGAGCTCCGGGCAATGATAGACTTAACTGCCCTTAACAACGTTTTCTGTTCCTTGTTCTTCTTCATCCTCACTCGTGAATTTGTTCATTGTTTCAACATTTAACTGAAATTCTCATTAAATATGTGAAAACAGGTAGGAGAGTACACTGACAAGACATGGAACTGTGGAAAGATATTGTTACATGGAAGTGTCTTCACTGTAATGTTAAACCTGTCGACGAGATGTGTTTTTTACTGTAACTTCCATTTATCGCTGCATTTTGCCATCTCCACTTTAAAACCAAAAGCAAACATCGCCTCCACCTCTTTGGTAGTTTTTATTTTTATTTTCAAGCAAGTTACACAGCCTGATTGAAAAAACAGCCACATTTGCGAGCACTTTGGGCATTTGGCAGACGAAAGAGCAGGTTGTGTTTAAGTCTTGTTTGAGGACGATCAGGGTAAAAGCCTTTTTTATTGGCAGGTCATGCTGCTTGTTAAGACGGTGACGCAGGTGACTAGGCTGTGCTGTTAGCCTCAGTGGCCCCAAACTATCATGGTTGTTGTTTCACAAGTCGGCAATAGTCAGTCAAATCAGCAGGGAGAGAGAGAGATTAAAAAGGCTGAGAGGAACCAGGAATGCGAGATAAAGAAAATGGGTAAACAAAGTGGATATGGGGACTTGATTTAGTTGGCCGGGCTGCTAACAAATCAACTCAACACTGTGCAACCACTTTACACACTCCACCAAAGTACAAAGCAACTTCCTCCTTCTCCTCTCCTCCTCTCTGCTGTGCTTATAGTTATGAGCCGTGTTAAGTCTACAGTTTATGCAGGAACCTTTCCAAAGTGCCTCCCGTCAGAAACTCTGCAAGCCGAATAAGTGGTGCTCACAGTTTGTAGCAGCAAAGGTGATCCTCGTAAAAAGTATTGTTATCTGCGGGCAGGCTCGGTGGCTGAGGGTGCCGATATGTTGTCAGCGGTGGTAAATATACTGACAGAAGTGCTGGCATTTTGCTCCTAAATAGCTCCCGGCTATAGGGTTTCCTGGAGGTCAGAGGGGCCGAGGTGTGGCTGCTGCAGCCTTACGCCGACCCTCAACCTCTAAGCTAAACTCACCACACAATACTATGCAAACCTGTCAGCTAATTTATCTTTCTATTTTACGCCTGCCCGCATTTCATCTTTTTAAACGACAAGCATCAAAGCTAAAAGGGCATCCAATCAAAGGTTTCCTCTTTGAAATAAGAAACAAAGAAACAGTTGATGATGACATCTATGTATATATTCACTTTTAGCCAGCTAATTCAAATTATGTAAACATGTTGTAGAGGTTTAACATTGTTTAGTGAGGAAGAGAAGAAAAAATATTTTTAATTTCATCAACAATGACTCCATTAAACACAAAAGTTATTATTTGTATCAAACATATAAAGTGGTACATGTTTAAATAGTAAGCATTTAGAGCTAAGGCCAAAGCTTGTGCAGTTTAAGGGATACTGAACAGCAAAGTTCTCTTTTGTGTCTGAAACTGCAGTCTGAAACAAAACGCAGGAAGGTAAAGTAAGTAAGATAAAAACCCACAAAGAGTCCCTAGCTTCTTACAGTATGTTCCCATGTTGCGTGGCCTCAATTATCTGCGTGTAATCCAGCCTGCCTAGAGGTTGTGCCTGTGTCTGCCGCTTTCGTCACTGGGCTGTCAACAGTTGTCCCCCAATGTCTATTTTTGATGCTTATTTACAGCTTGTCTATTCTGGACAGGGAGTGGGGAAGCTTGTGGTGGTCGGGGGGGGCGGGGGGGGGGTGTCCAGGAGACAATAGACAAGACAGTGGAGGAGCAGAGTTGACAGCTTGCCTTCTAGTTTTACACTTAAAGAGTAGAGGGTTATTTATATTCAACTGGGAAGGCGGGTGATTGAATTTGCACAGCGATGACTGATGCATGCAGTTCATAGGAGTAACACTAGACATTGTGGTGGTGGTGTGACGACGAGCGAGAAATTTCATTGGGGCCGCACGCCAAACAGCGACCCAGCCGAGAAAATGGCTTCAGCCCCGCCGGCAAAGTAGGACAAAGACACCTGTTCCCCATCCCTACTTTAAGTAGTCTTTTTTTGCAGTCCTTTTGATGCTGCTCTCCTTATTTTTTCACACTGCACCAGGACTTTTCATTACTCTCCCACCATTCCCTCTTCTTCACCTCTCAATCTGTCAATCTCTTTCTCCCAAAGCACCATAACTGCAAACCTGGCACGAGCCACGGATAAATGATTCCATACATGTGAAATAAAGGCATGGCACTAATAATAAGCATAACAGTCCTGCGTTCTTTTAGGATTGCGCCCACTCAGAGAAGGATGAAAAGAGGCTTTTCAAGCAAGTCGAAACAATGACGATCAATAAACCAAATATGCTGACAGGGTAATTGCTGAGAAGGGTGTTGACAACACCGTTAAACTTCTAGAAATGAACCAGAGATGCTGAACAAAAACCAAAAAAGACAAGGTTTTCAGGTGGCAAGCTGCAGTCTCACCTTCCCTCAGGCCAAAACTTTATACACCACATGTTGCACTGCACTTCCCATCAGCAGCAGCCCCACTATGCCTCATACTGCCGCAGCAGTGCTTTAGAGAGACGTCTTTCTCTTAATACAGTTGCATTCATGGCTCTTTCTGTCAAATGAGGCCTGGAGATGCACTTCAGGGAGAGGCAAGGCTCCATCTGTTCTGCGGCATTGTGGTTTTGATGCCTCGTCTTCCTTGTACTTCAACTGTTTACATATCACAGGAGCTCCGGAAATGCTCAATTAGCTAATTCAGATATTTAATTTGTTCATCAAGGGCTGTGATCCCTGCGATCTCTGGAGCTGTGCCACATTTGGATGTGGATTCACAGCTGTCTGCTCTAAAAGCCTACCACTAAGACCCCCTCAAAACTCCCCCATCTGAAAAAAAACACTCCTATTCCAGCACGTCAAACGCTAATGGGAATCTGTGTCTCCCGCCCTCTCAGACAGAAAGCATCACTGCGTCAGTCTCTGCATTTTAAATAGGCTTTGGTCATCTAAGCTGCATTAAGGCATATTGCATGTATGTCTGACTGTGGGTATGTGCTTGTATGCATGTGTGTGTTTGTGTTTGTGTGTGTGTGTGTATGTGTATGTGTGTGTAAGAGTTAAGGAGGACAGTCTCAAGTGTTCTAAATAATACAAAAGGGGGAAGCATTCAACCTCTTCTTTGTCTCCTCTCTTTCTTGTCTTTGGTTCCTCCTCAAGGATAGGCAGCCAGACAAGGATTATGGAGTTATATACCATTGTCTGTCATTGAAAGTCACGCAGACACAACTACAGCCAAATGTACAAACACACACACACACACACACACACACACACACACACACACACACACACACACACACACACACACACACACACACACACACACACCTCATGACCAAATGAAAAAGTGAATGCAAAACCCCATGTTAACCAACACACACATACACACAGAAGTATGCATACTTACACACTCCTTATATTGCATCCCCTCCACCTACCTTTCACACAACACCACAAACACCAAGTCATAAATTGCAGCATTAACTCAAATAATGATTGCACGGCATGAAAATTCAATGGCTGGGGCTTAATGCCCAGGAATCGCCTGGTAGATTAAGCTCTGTGTGTGTGTACATGTGTGTGTGTGTGTGTGTGTGTGTGTGTGTGTGTGTTTGTGTGTGTGTGTGTGCTCAGGGAGTCTGTAGGGGGAGGGATGTTGATGGATCAATAGGAGTTCTATGATCAGCACCTCCCAGCCAGGAACCTTATACACTGTAGACAGTCTACTCACACAACTCACTTATATTTGTATGGCATGCATTTTCTCTGTCTGCAAAGAAAAGAGTGGAGTGGCGAGAAGGGAGCAGGAGGCTGCACATGTAAGTGTGTGCAAGTATGCAGATATACTGTAGATAGATATTACTGTTAAGCATTTCTATGCATGTCTCTGTGTAGGTATCCAGGTCTTGACATGATTTTATCTGTGTTTGTGTGTGTGTGTGTGTGTGTGTGTGTGTGTGTGTGTGTGTGTGTGTGTGTCTGCGTGTGTGTCTGTGTTGTTGAGTACAGGAGGAGGAAGGGTTACTTTTGGGAGATGCCTTTCCCTGAACTGCATGTGTTTTAGTGGTCTAATGTTCGTGTGAATAATTGATTAGGGCCTCTCTGTGTTTTTGATAATTAGTTGATAGCTTCTTAGCTCTAAGCCCTGAGATTTCACGTGTGTATGAGAGTGTTTGTGTATGTGGTGGGGGGTAGATAGTCCACTTCTGAGGTATTCTGAAAACAATATCTCTCAAAAAACTTCTTTCCTCTTAGCCATTCTACTTATGGGTTAACTTTCTTCAGAAATGAGGCAACATTGCATACATTTCTTTCTTAAAACCTCTTTTTTTTCTCTGGAGATATCTTTCATGTTTTGCCCCACTCATGAGTTGAGCCCAACTCACTTTTCTGTAGACACTCTACCACCTAGATTGAGATGCACCTTCTCGCCCATTACTCATATGATTAAAATAAAAAGCTGGCTGACGTGACCCGGAAAGTTTGATTTTTTACATATCTAGTAAACAGACCAGATAACAATGAACACTGCATGCATGAAAATATATCAATTGACATTCATGTCTGGTCTCTCACTGGTCCATTCTCCTGTCTCATTGATTTTACTGTGTTTCATATGCTTATGCATCAAGTAAAAACAGAATAGGAAAGTTTGGGCAGTCTTGGTTTACCCTTAGATCCCTGCGCTAATATCAGACAGAGAAGAGAGTGTGTTGCAATTGTCAGTGACCTTGAGAAAACGAGTTGCTCTTCCCACTGCAACACACAGACTCACAGAGATACTTTGTTTTGTAGTGCTGTTTTTTGTGGATTTTCACAGACGTGTGTAGGGTGTTTAGGAACTTAACATCTTAACCTTACATGCCATGATCTATTATTTGTACCTGAAACAGCTGTTTGATCTTCTGTATCTTTGTTATTTTATTTATTTTTACTTTTACTTATTTATATATTTCTTAAGCACACACATCACTCCACGGGTTTGATACCAGTTACTGCATTTCCTGCATCTGAAGTGGCCTTATCTCACTGGTGTGTTGAGGCACGGCCCTGGCAAAGTAGGAAGACCTTATTAGGCCCTCGTCTTGTTTCCTCTCGTCTCAATTGGGCTCGGGATGAAAGGATGCTGGGTAGGATATGTAGGGCATGTCCAATGATTGGCTGGGTTTATATGTTTGTTTTCCCTTTTTACCACATGCCTGGGACAAGAAGAAGAATTTCAGGATGTGTAGAAGGATGAGAAGATGTGAAGATGGGGAGAGCATGGCCAATCAAAAGCAGAGTGTTCTCAGGGTCAAAGGGCAGCCTCCTGAGTCTGTTAATGCAGTCATCGTGGGAACCAATCAATCTCAGTGCAGCGGCAATATCGATTGGACATGGGCACAGGCACACATGGACACACACTTAGACACCTACTAGCAATCCTACACAAACACTATACAGCCAGGGTGAAAAAAATTGGGGGGAGCTAGGGGGAGCTCGTCTTCCCTGAAAATGTGCTTTGTGAAATTTTGGGGGGTCCATAAAACGTGCAATTTCACTTTTGTGTAATGCGATCATCATGGATTGATAATGTGTGAAAATGGAAAAAATATGTCATTCACGTATGCATGTCGGCGATTTAAACCTAATTCACTTCAAAAAAGATAACTATACATGCTATACTTGTCATGAGCATCAAGGTGTGTTGGCGCCAAGTCATAGTACATGTTAACACAAAGATTCGTAGAAAGAATGCAAGAAGAAGCTGAAGAAATAATGTTGTCTCTGGCTGAAGATGGTGGTGGTAACAACTCGTCAGTCCGGTCACGATCCAAACCCCTCTTGGTCCTCTCTCCCGTTAAATTGGAACAGCCTGGACGGAGGAATTATTCTTCGGTAGCCTGAGTAACTTTAACCGTTGTTCATGTGAAAGGTCAAAGACAGCCTGATGCTTCGTTTATTTATTACTTTGACTATTTGTAGGTGGCTGTTTGCTGTTTGACCAATCAAGTCCTGTCGATAAAGAATAATAAAAGGTAAAATCCTGTATAGTGCATACACTTGTAGTTTTTATGTATTGTCGCAAACGCAGACAGTGAGTTCATAAGCATTATCACACAGATGGATGCTTTTCAGAAAAAAAAGAGATTGTAGACAATCACTGCCCTAACAAAAATAATTCAACTTCAGAAACAACAAAAAATACGTTTTTTTGTCAGTAACATAATAATAAAATGTCTTCTGTGGAAGCAAGGATTGTATGCTTTCTATTGCCTCCTATTTCTCATTGGCGTCAAAGAAAATCCACATCCTATTATTTTTAACATGCATGAGTAAATATGTATTGTTGAAACCCTGTCAGTACTATGCTCCACATATTGCTAAATGGATGGATAGTACATGTAGGCCTTTCTAAAGTGAGATTTAGAAACAAACTAAAACAAATAATTGTAAAGAGAAAAATAAGTTGAAGTTGGAAAAAATCTTTTCTGTAGACACAAGGCCTTCTTGTGACAATAGAGGTATTTTCTGAGCTCACAGATGGCCCGTGGCATCCCTATGGCTGTTTAGGGACATGAAAATAGTCTAGAGTTTCTGTGCGCTCAGTTGGAGATAAACCCACAGGCATTCTACACTACCTGATATGTTGGATTAGAAGTACATGCAACCAACAAACAGGTGCCAGTGACATGAGATGTTGATGTGAAAGCATGCAATGAAATACATATACAGTAGTGTCACATATACATACAGTCACAGTAGAAGTCACATGGAGTAGAACCAAGCGGATGTTAAGTCTGCTAGCTTATTGTCTTTTACAGAGATATGCAACATGTATCTCTGAATGCCTAAAGTTTTGTTTCGTTTTTTTGTAATGGGTCCATGTTGGCTAACTGACTATGGACAAATTTAATTATTATTGATTCCTTCACAACGTTAGTGTAATTGTATCAGTTCTTTTGAAATGCAATAGAATGGAAAAGTGTGTATTAGGTAAATGTCTCATTAAAGTAGGTAAAACGCTGATAAAAGCAGAACAAGTTCTTTAATGGCTGTATTTCCTCCTTTAATGTGAACAAATACACCCACTACTTCTTTGTACTGGACCCTTTCATGAAGACTTGATGGTACAAATGCAAACTTTTACCTCAACCTACCTATAAAGGACATACATTAATCATTGTCTAAATGTGTAACAAAAGAGATTTTAATGGCAATTGAATCTTTCATTGAAATAACATTCAAAACTAATGGTACATTAAATATTTTCACATTGTAGGATAACACGATTATTTTTCCCTGGCAGCTCCGGGAAACTGGGAATAATGGATTTCTGATCATTTGCTGATCATGTGGATTCACAGTTTGAGTGCAGCAGTAGAGCTGGATCCTAAAGGTCAAATGCACTGTCAGGAAAAATGGCAGGTAACCAATAGGTGTATAGCTAGTAAACCAAATTCTTGTAGCTTCAATCTTCAAACTTGGCTGCTGGCCGACAAAGTCTGTTTTACTGAAGCTAGTTGTTCACTATATTATCGCTAGTATTATCATTCTTCCCTTTAGTTCCCCTCCCCCTCGACTAGCAGCGCCACCTGCCACCTGCTAATTTTCCCAGCATTCTTATCTCCCCGCCAGTCGGAGAATCGAGGCCCCTATGAGCTACATGCCATGATAAACAAGAGCAAGTGGGGAAGTGGGGGGGGGTAATGATTTTTATTCTCATCCGCTGCTGCAGAGTGTATTGAAGAGCTGGACATAGTTTGGAACATGGACACCCAAAGCTCACCTCTCCCCTAGCCGGAGGGTCACATAGCTGGAACATCCTGGGGATTATTTCACTCACTCTGTTTTTCTTTTTGGTGGCATTTCAAAGTCATGGCTGCCACAAATGATTTGCAGTGGGGTTCAAGAGGTATTTGCTGTTTTATGGGACAATGTTGAACTGTTCTTTTTGCCTACCTTGTAACTTGGTCTTGTTATGACAATAGGAAGGGTAACAAAGGCATACATAGACTGATCATAAGATTTGATCCCAGGTCAGCAGAGTTACATGTGGAAAAAGTATTGTCCTCTCCATGATTTATGTATATGTAGATGGCCAATTTGTTGAACAAAATCCTATTGCTGGCAATGGAACCCCACACTGAGTCTCTTTTCAATTCAATTACCAAACTATAAACTGGAAATGAGCTACAGTACATTCGAGCCCAACATAATTAAGTGTTTGTAACACTCTGAGAACAACAGGCGCTGTTCTAGGTGAATTAGTGCCTGTTCCCAGGTGAATACAGGGCCTGTTTGGCTCAAGGCGAACAGATGCCAAGACAGGACTGCACCAAAGGATGGCTGCTAGAGACGCACGAGCATTGATGTCAGCTTCAAACCTCACCTGTAGTACTCCGAGACAGCATTGATTCTCGTCCAGCAGAGAGAGACGGAAAGATAGAAGCACAGCTATTGTTTATGTACAAGTCGTTTGAGGCAGATAAACTCGGGGTCTGCTTGTGTTGGTCCGTGTGTGTGTGTGTGTGTGTGTGTGTGTGTGTGTGTGTGTGTGTGTGTGTGTGTGTGTGCGTGTGCGTGTATGTGTGTTCTCCCCCTCATCTTAAAAAAATAGCATGATTCTCGCCATTCATTAAGGCTCCACAGAAGGAGATTCCATTAATCTGTTCATTAGGCCACATCAAAAATGGAACTACTTATTAAAATCAGATCCAGCTGTGTACTCTCGTTAAAGCCCGCCGTACCGAAAGAAGCTTGACAATGCTCGTGGCACTAGACCAAAACCCGACCACGAGAAAGGGGGGGAAATATTCTACTACATTGGCCTGTTTTGACTCAACACACCATGATAATTGCTCTACTCTTAGCAGGGGGCTATGAATAAACATTACTTTTGTCAGCGAGCATCTGAATGCTCCATTTCCAATTAATTTACATTTACCCAGAAATGGAGGGAATATATGCTCTTAATCACTATGTTTTATTTTCTCAATTTCCCCCAAGTCTTTTCTCATTCTCTCATTCCCTGTCTGGCACTTTTATTCCCCCTCTCACCCACACTCTCTTTCTTTTTCTACCCCTTTCTCTCTCTGGAAAATCCCATTAATCTTAGCCAGTGGTTTTGAACAAAAGCAATGGGCTAAGCGATTGATCCTGGCATTGATCCCACTCGCCTGAACGATCATAAAGGTGTTAAATTGGTTTCTTGGAGGATATGTATTTTTCATCGCTGGCTGCTGCAAAGTAAGAGTTTGTGCTTGGAATTTCTCTCGTTTTTTTAACGAAACACTTGTGATGATATTAAAATATTAAAGAAATCACAGCTTGAAAAGCCATAAATGTGGATTTTTAGACCAGTTTGAAGAGATTTCTGGGGAGCATGTTTTTGGCATCAGTGTGAACGTAAGAGGCTAAATCCTTGTCATAAGTTTTTTATCCATCCAAGGACAGGTGGAGAGTTGGTATTATTTAAATCTGTAAAGTGGAAGCAAAAGAAGAAAACTCCTTTGTTCATGAATTCATAGTTTGAAAATAAAATGAAACATTTGACTCCAAACGCAAAATTATGCATTTCAATCACAAAATGTCACTTTTTTATGTCAATGTCGTGGCCAACCACTCAAAAGATTATTTCAGAGTAAGGTTTTGTCATAACAATTTAAGAACAAGACTAAGACCTCATGAGAAGGAGAATAATTTATGTTAATTGCCAGCACATTTGGTTGGTTTGCAAGTTTACAGTAATCACACAAAGACAAAAATATGAGGCTATGAAAAGTATTTAAATCAGAAGTAAAGGAACTTCTCTACTTCACCTTCAAAGTAAACTCACCGATTTATATTTCTAAAGTTTTCTATACAGCAAATATAATTTCCTTTAGCAAAACCAATGAAAACTGCAGAAAATACAAGTTGAAATTTTTTAAAAGATTTTTATATTACTGTCTTTTTAATACATTACAGGTGCTATAATACTGGACATCAGATCGGCATGGGAATTGTTGCGTACTTATCATTAGCAAAGTATAGTTTTACTGACATATCTTACTTTGGCTGAGCCATCCAGTGACACAAAAGAAGTGTGTATTTATAGAAACAATAAATAAATGTGCTGGTTGAGTTTGTGTGTTAGAGGCAACCATTTTGCTGGTGAGAAAGAATGTTACTTACTAGGTTTGTTACATTAAAATAAGAAAAATAACGATCTAGACCATGTACAGCATCCTGTCATAGGGAGTTGCAG
The DNA here is from genome assembly GCF_008692095.1 of Etheostoma spectabile. Lineage (NCBI taxonomy): Eukaryota > Metazoa > Chordata > Actinopteri > Perciformes > Percidae > Etheostoma > Etheostoma spectabile. The sequence goes on along the minus strand of NC_045741.1, from coordinate 16,894,133 downwards.
ATGAAGTGTACATGTATTTTGGATTAATTACCAAGTAAAATAATCACTTTCATATTTTGAAATAAGCTACTTATCTACCAAACTGCTCATCCTGACTTTCCATATTACTATTAAAATCCAGTAACATGGCAGTATGTGAAATGGCCACGTGACCCCAGAGACTGTGGATCGTGTCCTGGCGTGTAAGGTGTCCTTTCCCCGTTGTTCTTTTCCTAAACCCAACCTTCGTATAGATGCTTCCTGTGCTGAGCACCACAAAAAAGGAGAAATGTAAATAAATAAACGTGTTGTACACATAAAAGTACAGAAAAAAAATAGAGTAAAAATAAGATGACCATTTCATGTTATTTTCAATAGTGAGATCGTGTTGACTGTTATTTCCAGATAGATTTTTCAAGAAAGGTGTTTTACCACAACAACCCTGTCAATATTGTGCATTGCATAATTTTGTTTTGGAATTAATTGGAAGTAACAAAATAGAAAACAATGTTAGCAGTGTTAACAAGTTTAATGTACTGTATATCACTCAGGGAAATAAGAAACACTCAGGGAATAATAACCCTGCAACACGTTTCATTCCCACTCAGTCCACATGGCTGGAAACAGTAAATTAGCAGTTATCTAAAGTTTCCATGACCATGTGATGAGATAAGAATTAACAGACTAAATAAATCCACTGTTTTATTGCACCTGGTGAGCTCAACAAACCGCTCATTTGAACTTTGTTGTGTCACATTGCGAATGACTCAAACTGAGGCAGGCAATCAGCCAATGTTTTACTGACGGTACTCTTCACAGAGATAGTATTCAGGACTTGTCTGTATGACAACACAACACCAAGCGCTCTTCGACTCCATGTCAGAAAGTTCATATTATCTGAGAAAGCAGGCAGCAGATCTTGTAAGATCAGGCGCCTGAATGTTGCTCATTTGACAGAGCAAAGGAAGAGCTTGTCAGGGAAACAGCTCGTGTCGCTGGCACTTAAAAGGTCAGCAAACTGAACCCCAACCCCTGGCCCGCCCTCACGCCTGTCTATCTGTCACCAGTCCCATATTTCCAAGCGGGTGTCCCCTGCCCTCGTCTAGGCCGCTATCACCCATCGTCATCCCCTCTGAGCTGCCCCCTTTGATGACCCACTTCTCTTGTCAGAGAAGAGCTTCCAGGCAGGCAGAGTGAGGACAGCCCTTTGATGAGGACCCCGACACTTGCCAGTACTGCTGACATGCAGGGGGGTCCTTTGAAGAGCCTTACATGTAGCCATCCATCCACACACATACACACACACATGCTGTTACACATGCTTCCAGGGTATAAGGAGAAACGAAGAGGATTCGGGCACAGTATAGAGAAGTCCCTCCTTTGAATGTGTTCCTTGCTCTCTGATGGTTTTAATGAAGGCATGTTTTCATCATGTTCTTGAGACACCGTCAGTGAGGGACCACAAAAAAAATTGATTTATAGGAAGGAGGAGGAGGCAGACAAGAAGAGTCCATGATGCTGTCAATTGTTTTCTCCAGAGAAGGTCACAGAAGCTTTGTTTTATTTTGTCATTTGACTTTCACTAAGAAAAGATACATTGTTAAAGTTAGGCATTCAAAGATTAGATACTTTAGTGATTTTTTTTCCTTTCACCACACTGTTTATCTATTATATTTTGTGAACAGTTTATTTCAGTTGGATAGTGGTGAGCCACTAAACTTTGGTACGGCTCCAGATTCACACTAATGATCTATAAGGTTACCTAAATCAGATGAAATACCAAATAACAGAACCAAATGACAGCTGTGGCCAAAGACTACCATAGTTAGGCAGGTCAAATGTCCTACAACATTCATGTGTTATTTGGCTTTTCCACGTCACTGTTATGGCACAGCTACATGTATTGTTATGTCTGCCTGAAAGGTAAACAGACAACGTGTGACATCAGCCCCAATCACCAGTCATAACAATCCTAATCAACAAGCAAGAACTTGGTAATACAAGGTAATAAAGTGTTTAAAGAGTTTCAGTTGTTGACATCAAATTTTTACCTAAGGTCGTTGCAGATTTCAACAAACGGATCCCTGTGCAATTCCTAGACAACACAAAAAGAAATTCCTTTCAGCGGTTTTAATGCTGCACCTGCCTGTGTCGCAACGTTTTACTATCGATCCACATTCTTCATCCTACAAGTTGTGGTTGACTTTGGCGATGAACATCACAGACAGTTCTCACAGACTCAAAGCAACAAAGTAATTCACATCACCACAAACCCGCAGTATGCACAGAAAGAAATTATTCCCAATGATACCACAAAGAGGGCAATGTTTGTTGATGGAAAAAAAGGGTCGTGGGGGAGAAAGAGCCTCTCATACATTTTCCTCATTCCTTCCTTCTCTATGTGGCCTTTTTTGTCTGCGTCTGGCAATGCAGAGTAATGATTAACACAGCCAGGCATGGGAAGAGACTAACAGTTACAATGGAGGGGGTTGTTTTGGTGTACAGAACCACTGATTGACCTGCCTCAGCTTCCCAAGCTCACCTGGCAGGTCCCTGGGAGCCAGCGGCTGGCATTCAGGAGGATAAAAAAAGGCTACTTAATCATTATCATATGTGGAATCACTCAGAAACTGCTGGCAATGGGCAAACAGATAAACCTGGCAACAGTGTTAAATCAGGCACAAAGGGCATGACTGAGTGTGGAAAGGTTCACATGAGAAAGCTTTAGAGTGTGTACAGGGGACTTTTGAGCTTTGTGTAAGGTTGAAAAACTAATTTCAGAGGTTTGCAACTCAATGACCCGTGAGCAAGCTTACATTGCAAACAGCTGTCTGTGATATTTACAAGCTGCTGAGGCTGACACGCTGGCTCAACTTTTTGTTTTGAGGTTGTGACACTTCATTTTATCCTGTGTTGGAGTGGAATGTAATCATTTGAAGGAAATGTAGAGATGGTAGATGATGCCACAATGTCAGGATAGCTTTTTTAAAGACATTTTTAGTTTATATTTGTGCAGATTAAGGCACAACAGCTTCTTATGTTGAACGTCTTGTGAGCTTTCAGTCATTCTTGTTTTCTAACCCCCACCAGTCAAGTAATTGACCTGATGTGCCTATTTCTTACCAGGTGGATGACCAGATGAAGCTGCTGCAGAACTGCTGGAGTGAACTCCTCATCCTCGACCACGTCTTCCGGCAGGTGATGCATGCCAAGGAGGGCTCCATCCTATTGGTTACTGGCCAGCATGTGAGTTGGTTTAACCCCTCTCTGGAAACTTCCAGCTATCTCCATACTTTCCATTTTCCTCCAAAACCCTGCCAAGCATGCATCACTCACTCCTCAAGGGACTGTGCAACACCTCAATATTTCCCTTAAAGCTTTATTGATCAGCCACACAGGACTCCTCGCTTCATTAAAAATAGATTATGCTTATAGATATACTAATGTCACCAAAATAATCAATTTAGCATTACTTTCTCAGTGCAAGAACACTGCGCAAGCGCATAAATAAAGCACTTACACATGCACAGCATGGAGAGTGAGCCGACAGATAAAGAATGTGGCTAAGTGTGCTATTGTGTTTTACTGGGCCCTGAAGGAACTTGGCAGGAGCTGATGCTTGAGGCCCAAATTGAGGTCCTCAAAGCATCAGGATACTGTGATTTTGTGTTTAGCTTCATACACATGTGAACTTGCTACACACTGTCAAACAGTAAACACACAAATCCAGAGCATGCAGGAAAGACTCCTTCAGCATTCAGTGATTTTCATAATCTCATGCACACAAAAAGACTGCTCACCGTGAATATGCCTCTGACCAGTGGCATGGCTGTCAGTTAGATAATGAGTCATAAATTATAGATTGTCTGTCTCTCTAAAACATTGCTTTTCAACAAAATGTTTTACAACAATGCATGCTGGTATAAATATTCAAGCAAGCCATGATTCTGAATGAAGAGGAGGTCAGGGGCATACATTCTGAATAGCTGATGAAGTACTGCCTATGGTAAATAAGCACTAGTACTTCTGATGGTGGAGTAGTACAAACCGTGGCAAATGTCATAGCCAAAGTATTAGGAGAAATATCTACATGGTCTTAACAAGAACATCATGCCAATATACACGCAGACAGGTGAAGAGAAAATAGAAAGAACAGGAAGGAGGAAGAGTCAAACAGAAAAAGTTTTGGCAGACAACATGGTAGAGGGGAGAGAAAGATGTATGATGAAGAAAGAGAAGGATAAAAGGAGAAAGAGGCAAAGGGAGAAAATGAGTGAGAAAGGAGAAGGAGAGAAAAAAAGGTGGTAATAAGGAAGAAGGGGAGAATGTAACGAGATGCCGACTTGAAGAAAAGAGAAGGAAGAAATAGGACATAAGGGTAGACTAGTGAGGACAAGAGAAGGAAAAAAAGGTGGTAGGGGACACAAAGGAAAAAGAAGGAGATGAAATGAGGAGGGATCGAGGAGGATGATGAGAGCAGTTAGAAGAGACCGGAGCGGTAAGGAGGAGGAGGAGGTGCTGATAATCAGGACAGACGCAGGGCGGCAGTTTCGTTTGCATACCTTGGTTAATGAACAGCTGGTGTTGGGGGGAGGAGGGGTGTGTGTGTGTGTGTGTGTGTGTGTGTGTGTGTGTGTGTGTGTGTGTGTGTGTGTGTGTGTGTGTGTGTGTGTGTGTGTGTGTGTGTGTGCGTGTGCATGTGAGGCTCTGAAACATTCATTATTTCCTATTATTCTCTGCCTGGCCAGGGGTGACAGCGCAGTGATAACTCCAGGGATATTTAGAATACTGTAGCAGCATTACCCAAAGCAAATGCTGCATACACACACACACACAAACACACACACACACACACACACACACACACACATATAAACACAGCAAATCACATAAAGGCTGTTTGGGCCAACATACTGCGCTGTTCATTGGCCACATTTCTCTGTGTAATGTGCTAATAACGTAGTTATTAGTCGTATTAACATAGTCATTTTGGTCCATGGGATAGTATAAAAAAGTGATAACACCATGTTCCAATTACATGGTATAGGCCACTTATATCGTACAAGTAGTTGAAGTTGAAGTTGAGTTTGTGTTGGTAACAAGTTTAATGTCCTCACATTGGCAGCTATTTTCATTTTTTTTTTTTCAGAAAAATTGTTGCTTTAGGACACATGATTTGGTCAACTTGAAATTTGGACAGATGTTTCTCCACTCTTGCTTTGAACCAAGACTTTTTCTTTGCTCTCATCACACACTGCACTGCCTTTCAAAAAAATCAATGGTACCAGCTGATTTACTCTTATAGCCCGTCATTCAATGTCTGTCTTCTGTCTCTTTCTCTTGTCCTAATGTTCCTTGTTTGCACATTCGTTCTAATTTTCTGTCTTTCTCTGAACTGCTGCATGTCTTCATGTCACTAAGAGCAGTGACACATGGCCATGAGTGTTTTTTAGTTTAGGGTGGCTTCTTCTTTATCCTGTCATAGGAGCGTAACTTGAAGTGACAAAAGATTGGACTGAACTGTTGAATGATTAAGCAAGGCCTTGCAGCTTGGCAGCCAGTTATAAAAATCCTGATATTTTGATAGTACAAAGCTCCTGGTATACATGAAATTCAAATGAAGAAGAAATGCATATATAGAAGTTTCTCTGCCAGCCGTAGATTCCTGTGCTTTCAAACAAGGTACATTTTCCATTCCCATCTTCCACACACATCAAAGCTCTCTGCCCACTAAAGCGATCTCACCTTCCATATTCATCTTTAATGTTCTGCTAAGATTATCCATCGTGTTCATGATATATTACGATTTGAAGGTTTATTCATATGTTTACTCTATGTCTCTCCAGGAGGGATAATAAAGTAGTATTGATTGATTGACTGATACGCAGGTCACCAGGGTTAGTGCTAAGTCTGCTATAGTGACATTATAGCGTTTTTTTCTTCTCTCTTTTTACTTAAGGCTAGAAGGCAATAACCCAAGGCATCACCATCAACAGTCCAATCCTTCAATGAAGTTATTTCATGCACAGTTGATTTTATGTAAATTGATTGACACCTTGGAAGGGGGGCAGTGTCTGCTTTTCACCGAGTCATAACTCTTAACCATCTCAAAGGTGGGAAGAAGGAATGAGAGAGGGACAAAGGAGTTATAGATAAATCGGCAGAGAGGTACAGTTGTGTAGTAAAAGAGAAAGGAAATAAAGGGAGATAAGAAGAACAGAGGAGACAGGAAAACCATAAGGGATTGTTCACACTTACCTCACTTTAACCCTTACCTTCCTTAGACTGATCAAAACAGGCTCCAATCATCCTATTTACAGGATAAAATGATAAATCCAGGGTGTTTTTAATTGTAAATAAGGGCTCACAGGGACCCTCTTCCTCCCTGAGCTTTAGGAACTGCGCACGCCAACATCTATCTTCCCTGGAAACCCTAGCACAGTCAATTATGGTAATAAATTGTCAATAAATATAAAAATTTAATATGGTCCTGCTTACTTTGAGTGGCAGCTAAGGACTTGCCTCCCAGACAAATGTGCTGCGGCTGCAGGAAATGCATCTGAAAAGGCAGTGTGTGTGTGTGTGTGTGTGTGTGTGTGTGTGTGTGTGGTTGTGCCTGTGTGTGTGTGTGTGTGTGTGTGTGTGTGTGTGTGTGTGTGTGTGTGTGGTGTGTGTGGTGGATCGTTGCACCCAAGAAAAATGGGTTTATGGAAAATTATCATTTATTTATCTATTTGTTTTTTTGTCATGTTTCAGCATGCCTATTATTGTGTTTGCTGTATAACACAGAACAGAGAGAAAGCAGTCAAATCTGGCAGGTCTTGGAGGTGAACTCCCATGCTCTCTACAAACGCCCACAGCATGTTGTCATGAAAAAAACTGTTAAACTGCAAAAACCTACTGCCTGCAGCTTCTTTTTTACACATCCGCCAGTGTCTCATACTCTGACACACAGACCAAAGCTTTTGACTCTGTGTTGAGAGTGCAGTTGAGCAGGTACAGGGATGAAAAAATAATTACATGAAACTCATGTTGTTGATGTGTTCAGGGTACAGTCATGTCAGAGAATGTCTAATAAGGGGTGAATTTCCACTCCTGGGAAACTTCTGGGTTCGTACAATGGGGCTTAATAGGGAGTAAGATAGGGAGTGAACAAGATCTAGCTGTCAATCATTTTGCACATTGGGGTTGTAGATATATTTTCAATGGTTAAATTAAATGTGCAGGGATGAGCAACCCAATGAACACACATCTACAGTTAGCAAACAAAAACCAAAATGTAAGAGAAGGGAAAGGCTCATAACTACAAAGTCTGATGTAGCTTCACACACTGATGTATCTTTTTTGTTAGCTAGGCTACCCTACATGCTAACAAACTATACTCATCTGGACATTCCATTCAACATTCATGAATCAAAGTAAACCTTTAATCCATATTTCTGCCTCAAGAGCATCTTCTCACATCCCTTCCTTCCTGCTTATTACAGGTGGACTATGGAGTGATTGCTTCACAGGCGGGATCCACCCTCAACAACCTGTTGAGCCACGCCCAGGAGCTGGTGGCCAAGCTACGCTCCCTGCAGCTGGACCAACGGGAGTTTGTCTGCCTCAAGTTCCTGGTCCTATTCAGCCTTGGTAAGTCCCTGAAAGCCAGGAATCGGAAACATTTGAGGGGGAGATCCAGTAAAAGGTTACTGGGCAATTGTTCCTGCCCCACAAAGAGTCAAGGCTCCTGAGATAGGATTAGGGTATGAGGATTAATTATGCAGGCCATAGAGAGAGGCAGGAAGGATGGGAGAGAAAGGAAATGGAAGTAAGAAAGGGGGCAGAGGCATGGTGTGGTAGGAAGGATGGACGGAGGATGGACGGAGGATGGACGGAGGATGGGGGGAGGAAAGAAGGAAGTGACCAGTGGTCTGGAAGGGATAGCAGAGAAAGTGAGGGAGGAAGGAATTCAAGTCTCCTTTTATTCAAAAAAACTGTAAATAAATACACAGTTGGGGGAATGTAAAAGGAATGTTGACTGTTTACATTTTGAAATTTAGCTGTTGCTCTCTTGTGTTGTACAATAGTGGTAGAAGGATTGATTTTAATATACAGTATAAATGAGTATATATATATATATAAGAGATGCATGCTTAAGGGAAGAAAATGAAAAAAAGAAGGAAAGGTATTTTATTTAGCTTTGGGATGATTTAACAAGCCAAGATGTGAGATGGTTGTATGAAAATAATTCACCAGACAGTAAGGATGGGGATTTACAAGAGGATGGGAGTAATTTTCTTTTAAAAAATTGTTTTGAAAGAGATTTTTAGTTTTTTTTTTTTAATCTGTGACTGAGTTTTGGCAGGTCAGAAAGGAATGGAGGGAGTTGGGGTTCAACTGAGGAGGGGGGGGAAGAAGAAGGAGATGAGATAGGAGGATGATGAAGGGGAGAGAGTGGGATTTGGAGGAAGGCAGGTACCGTGAAGCATTTGGGATGGGCTGGAGGGAGCTGATGCTGGGGAGAGAGAGGGAGCATGGGATTTGGGAAGTGGGGGAATAAGTAGCCAAATGAGTGTGTGTGTGTGTGTGTGTGTGTGTGTGTGTGTGTGTGTGTGTGTGGTGTGGTGTGTTGGTGTGTGTGTGTGTATGTGTGTGCACGCGCACGCACACTCGTGCATGTGCGCATGGTGTGCGTCGTGTGTCAGATCCCAAAGTGCTCTACACACTCTAAGCCGAGGTCAGACATTGCCAGGAGATTGTCATCGCTGTCTCTTTCTAACAAGTCTGGAGCAAAAGGCCACTGAGGAATAGAAACACAAACACTAACACTAACACAAACACACACACACACACACACACACACACACACACACACACACACACACACACACACACACACACACACACACAAACACACACATACACACACACATACAGACTGACAAACATATTTTAAACTCCTACATTACTGAAGCCATGATGTCAAGGCAGTTTGTCACTTCCTTCATCCACTTGTAATCCACAAGGGTCACGCTTTCACTTCTTCACCTTAAACCTCTAAACAAAGAAAAAGGGATTAATGAACTGCCACACAAAAGCGCAGGCAGGCACACACACACACATACAATACACATTGACGCACTGAGGTGATCAGGCTGGATTAATGCTTGTGTTAATGCTGTCTTTGGTACAGTGAAGAAAGAAGGAGGAATGGGGTAGATTGCAGTGGGACTTTGGAGTATGTATGTGTCTGTGTGCATGCATGCGTTTGTTTGTGTTTTTTTTTATGGTGTAGGGGTGTTGCTGGGGCTGAGGGTCTAAATAATTTGGCAGAAACATCATCCATAATGAAAGGCTCACCTGAGGGATGTGTATCGCCTCCGGCAGTGCCTGTTCAGGCCTTCTGTGAAAGAAGCCCGACACTGACGCCGTAGAGTTGGCTAAGGGGATCAGTGTTGTTGGTGGGGGATGGGGAGGGGCTTGAGTAATGTAAAGTCAGGAGATTTAGAATTGATCTGATTAATAACTTACACAGCTGAACAGAGATGTGAGGTTGAGATACATACATTTACCTAAGGGAAAGTGCATAATGTGTGCAGAAATGAAAACGCAGGGGTGCATTCACTCATCTGTGTATGTTCACACAGCTGCTTTTGAACTACACGGAGAGCCAATTAATGATTGTAGTGAAATGAGGCATGAAAGTAGCTCAGCACTGAGTCAACCAAAGATTAGACTCTCCCTTTTGTATTCGCTTTAGTTTAACTCTAACACTGTTCCCTATGCTCTCAGCTGGGGCTAATATATGAATGGGGTGTATTCATTATGGCACAGCTTTGATACAATGAACTTGTTCTACTTTACTGTTAAACTGTTTGAACATGTCTGAGGAAATATCAATACTTTAATTTGGCATTAGAATGATAGTACCCTACTTATAACCATCCTTTTGCAGATATTTTGCAGAAAGCAAGCATTGGCATTGGATGTTAATTATAATCTAAAATAAAAAGAGCTTTTAAACATAATCTATGGTTTTGCAGAATCATTGAAAACCTAAGCTTCTGGCTGGCAACATGCTTGTGTTGCTTATACTATGACTGTGCTTAAAGCCTTGCGAGTACCACAACTATAACTTCTGCTCTCCGATGTTAGTCATGGATCATTCAGTTTGAGTCTTGATTTTCCTTAGTATTTCTCTCTATCAACAACCTTCTCTCTCTCTTTTAATGGATGGATGGGTCACCTACTCCCTGCCAGAAGAGCTCTAAGTTAGGCCAGTTGTCGATGAAGATAGGGATATAGATGTCACTCCAGCTGAGAGGAGACACTTGTCCTGATCTGTGTGCGTGTGTTTGTCTCTCTATCGCTCTGCTCTCTCTCTCAGTCCCCTGTCAATTTTTGCTTGTCTTAAGTGAAGGCTTTCAAGGAGAAGATTATCACTCTCGGAGCATTGATCTCTTAAGTGTTTGTAGGACTGTGAGCAATGATTGTGTCTGTTGGGTGTTGAGCTACAGACCCATAAC
>NC_045741.1:16873301-16883633 GCF_008692095.1 Etheostoma spectabile | reverse complement strand
GAGAGAGAGAGAGAGAGAGAGAGAGAGCTTGGTGGGTCAGAGTTCAGTAAAGGATTACTACTAGTAGTATGGTGTCAGAACACTGTTAATGGGACTTTGATTTCCTTTAAAAGGCTTGCAGACCTAATAGAAAGACTGCCAGGTTGTTGTTTATATGACCATTGATATGAAGGCCCAGAGGTGAGAAATGGGTTACAAGTTCCAAATCAGGCTGTGGAAAGTGAAAAAAGACTCTTCTTAACTCCCAATTGCACTGTACTATACAGTATATGCTAAATAGAAATCTAAGTTTGTTATTTGTTATTATTTGTTTGTTAAGTTATGGAGCATGTGCTTCCTAAAATAAGTAATATAATTGTGATGCTTGAAACCTGCTTAGCCCCCCCCCTCCAAAATGTACAACTGTCAATGGAAAAAGAAAAAAATAACAAGCTTTACTGATCAACTTTTACAAAAACCTAAACAGATGTATGCCTGATGCATACCACCATCACATGTACAGTTTGCATACTGGCAAAGCAGATGCAGTGACAGAGGTCAGAGAATGTTCAACCAGCAACCAGTTAACCAAGCTCTACAGGTCAGACCCCATCAGGTGTAATTGGATGAGACAGGCACTGCCAGTCCTTGTCAGCCGAGAGGAGAACCAGAGTAGCTGCCAGACCAGCGCAGGGTGGTAAATGCTCCCAGCGGAGAGAGCAGATTTGTGGACATAGCCCTAAATAATGCTCCCATATTGAAGCCTTTGGAAGGAACAATGCCAGTGAAAAGCTGTTAAAATGTGGAGAATTTAGGCTAGTGTTATATTCCTCTGTAGTGAAGGTTTATTTAAAGAAGTCACATTGGTAGTTACATTTACTATGTAAACTTCATTTCCATGTGTTTCCCCTTATGTTGCAGGAATAAAATGAAGGAATAGGTCAACACACTGTATTGTATGCATTCTGTGGATGGATCATGGATACTGTAAGTGATTCTTAAGTCTGGAACCCCAAAACTCTAAAAAGAATACACTGATCTATAAAGTCATGCATGTATAGTCTGCCCATTCCACAACAGTATATTTGAACTATATAATTTCAATATCAATTAAGGCTTTATTAATCTTTTAATTTCCTGTATTTTTGCGAACAACTGATTAATCATTTGGTCAAAAATATGTCAGAAAAACAGTAAATTATTAGTTTTGCTATTACCAGACCAAGCTAAACTCAATAGATGTGGGATTGAGCATTGGTCTGGGTAGGCAGCTCGGTATTTTCTCTGCACAAGAGGCGTGACCGATGGGCATAGTTCAAAAGACTCTGTACGCAATTGGATAGTCCTTCAACCAATCAGACCAACGATCCGGGTGACGTAGAAGCGACAGCGTCATCAAAAGGTTGCAGCGCTTTGGTGGCGTTCGGGATTATGTTGAATGTAAACAAGAAGCTTCTAAACAAAATTTTAAAAAAATGAAAAATAAAGCAAGAAGCTGCTTGGTCGCTTTTTCTATCGTCATCATGTTAAACCCACTAATAGCAGGTAGATAAGCCAGTTTGTGATTGGTTCCTGCAAAATTGTGAACTGAAGCAGGAGAATTAAACGTGCAGGTTTCCAGACCGAGCTGCAGGGCGAAATCAAATCACCGACAGAGTGGGCGGAGTTTACCCAGTCTAGTAATAGACAATAGAAAGGTAGTTGCAGCTCTAGTATCAGGTGTCAGAAGCAGACTTTTCCTATATGATTTAAACACATGCATAGAAAACTGAGTTTATTTTAAAACAAACTGATAACAATGATTACAATATAAAGCTAATTAATACAGTGCAATAACTATTTAAAACATGATGAAATGACATGTACAGTAATGTAAGCTTTTGTTTATTGTAGGTCAATGATCAGACATCAGTAGTGTTGCCCATTCATAAGAAACTAAGACGGCCATTGATTCAAGAGCTGCCTCAGCACCACATTAGCTGTCTGTCAAGGCATTAGTCAAGTTCTGAGATCGGAGTTTAGAGACGCCCACCTATCCATTCCTCCCGCCATCCATCCATCCCTCACCATCCATCCACCCCGTCTGCATTGTCTCTTCTCTCATTGCTCTGCCCCTTTTCTTTTTTCACATTCATCTTTGTATGCCTCGATCTATCACAACTCCATCCTCGTCCACCTCTATCGCTTGTCGTTTATCTTCCCCCACATCTGAACAGCCACTCATCTCTTTTCCTCCCTCCCTCAGCTTTTCGTCCACCCCTTTCCTTTTATAAAATGTCTTAACTACAGTCATTTAACTTTGTGCTAAGTGTCTGTGCTTTAAGCTCAAAACAACAGAAAACAAGTGTAATATAGGGCTGAGATAAACTCTAAATAGATGAAGTGGCATGACTTTGGATCTTATTGAATTCAAATTTGTAAAAATATAGCAATAAGTAAAATGTTACTGAAAACCGGTGAAATCAGAAGTGACTCAACATTAATTCCCCCCCCCACCATCTTTCTTTGTTGCTTTAACCCACCTCTCTATTTACCTTTCAATTCCTACTCTTCATCAACCCCCGCACCACCCTTACTCCTATGCAGAGATCTCTTATTAGCATGTTTAGTGCGCCACACACTGTAGACAGGTTTTGTGCACCGCGAGGTCAGACAACAATCTGCTGACAACAACACAAACACAGCAAACGTGATTAACCTTGATGGGAAAATGTGTTCTCTCTCTCTCTCTCTCTTTCTCTCTTTCTCTTTCCATCCACACAATGAGAGAAAAAAAAAACATGTAATTCCCAGACAAGTACATCCTAATTAAGCAACAGCCGAGGCTGTTCAGAATCAATACCCTGATCCCTGGCCAGCGAGCAAGGAAGCTGGCTAATTCATGCACACCACCCGCCCTCTCCCATAAAGCCTGGCAAATATTAATTTCCTGAAACGAACCGAATCATTTAGAATTTGGTCTGGGATTGATTAACATCGAGATGCCGCGATGGTTCAATATTTATACCTACTGAGACCAAGGTAGGGGCCAAATAATGGAGCATATAAGCGGAACAACACTGTACAAGTTAATTAAAAGCAACATAATAGGGACTTTTCTCCCTTTTTGTACTGCTTGCTGTGTGGGACCAAAGCTTTTTACTGGGCTGTAAGTCAACTGAATGGAGTCATCATCTGTACCTTTGACCTGATCAATACATGTATAAAGGTATGGTTTGTGTGTGCATGGGTTGTTATGGGAAACCTTGATTTAACATGGAATGTGACTGACCAGGGAACATCACAATCCTCAGCATCAGCATGTATTTTGTAGAATTTAGACAGTGTTGATTAAAAGGAATATAGCTAAAATGACCTTTAACCTGTACTGTAGGTACAGTTGCCAACTATTAAACAAACTACAAATACAAAGAACTTACAGAAACTCCAAACTCAAGCCAAAAACAGCATAAATTACAGGTGTAAACAAAATCTCCCAGGGATGTTGGGTACCACAAGCTTATTTACATTATAGTTGTGTGTACACTGTTGGAAATGTGTTCACATTGTTGGGACTCACTTCCAACCAAGTACATGTATGCTGTATTTGAATTAGGCTTAATAAATCTGAGATAAAACCACATGTGAAGACAGTAGACTGGGGGCCCTATCTTGCACCCACTGCAGCGCAAAACCCGAACGACGCAGTTGTCATTTTCCCGTCCAGCACCTATGTCGTTTAAATAGCAAATGCATCTGCGCCCATCTTTGCGCCCATGGGCGTGCTGGTCTTACAGGGAGGTGTGTTCAGGTGAATTCTTGGCATATTGCTATCTTGTGGTAGCAGAAAGTGATCGCGCCATTGACCAACGAAAACCTGGTCTAAAGTCAGCAGCGCAGCACCTCATTGAATTTAACAGTGCATTAGTAAAATGTGCCCTAGGCTTGTGCACAACGCACACACACTATGCTTGTTACACACACACAGGGACGCTCAGCAGCACACACACATGCAAAAGATTGAACATTAAAATTTATTATCAAAAGCAAATCCGCAAATCCGCTATAATAATAGCAATGCACCAAGGTACAAACGCACCTGGCTTTTAAAGGGAATGGGAGATGACTCTGATTGGTTTATTGCATGTTACGCCCAAAACACACCTATGAATTAATGAAGACAACAAGTACAACCCTTTTGAACCATGCGCCCGCAAACTAGCAAAAGTGGATTTGGACATGCCCTACACACACCTGCACCACACGCTTCACGCCTTGCACTTAGCTTGTTAAAACAGGGCCCGACATGTAATTTGCATACATTAGTATTACAATTCAGATGTCATTGTTTCCACACTACAAGTTCAAGAAGATACCCAGATCTACATGCATGTTCTTGAAATATGGCACGAATCATGATTCATAGCATGTGTGTGTGTATAGTACAGGTTAGCAGTCCCGTAATTAATTGATGCATTGATGATGGACTGGTGCAATGACAGCAGTAATGAAAATAGAGTAGCGGTTATTGAAGTGGGGTTAAGACCATAAATGTATGTACAGTATAAGGTTTATAAAGTCCAATACATGCACAGAGCGACTCCATTCAGTGCTTTCCCTCACACTGTTTTGAAACTTGGTGAAGTGCTTAGTAATGAAGTATTGAACTCTAATCTTTCAAACAAATCTTTTTACCCCCCATCAGCTTCCTTGACGCATTGTGATGCAGGAAACAAACAAAAAATATTTGCTCTAACTTTTTTCCCAATAAAAGAGCCAAACCAAACTAATCATGTTTAAAGGTCCTGACTTTTCTTTCATCTCATGAGGAGTAGGATTAGTAGGAGTGTGCCCTAAAGCAATGAACCTAATACTTCTGCCTATTTTCTGTCAATTTTAGCATGAGAAATCTAACATGGCGTGCAGTCGGTTCCTGACGCCGGCCGCCACTTTGTAGGGAATTCCATATAATGAGGCTGCCTAAAAGGCTTTCAGACTTTATCAAGCAATAAAAGCCCCAGTTCTCCACTATAACCTGGCAATACTGCAGAATTTGGTCATTAAGCAGCAGTTGCAGTGAGTCGTGTTGGTGGGGAAGTTGATAATCACTGCCTTTCACCCTTGACCTGACTACCCCTTTTGCCTAAGCCTCATATCTCACCTGAGCTACATTGCAGTTTCCTGATGGATTTCGACCTTTCCCTGATTATTTCCAAAGACCCTTTCCAATTTACAGCTCAAGCATGCCTTCTTTTCTTCTTTTTTGTAGGTCTTATCATATTCTTACAAGGATTTATATGGTGATAATGTTGACACTGTTAATCTTGTAAACTTTATCTTGTTGCAAACAAGGCCAGTTATCAGAAAGTAATGCAACATAATAGGTTATTATTGACTGAGCCCAGCATTAAACACTTAAGTGGTAAATAAGTGATAAGACAAAAGAGCCATAGAAAGAATAGACATAAGGTACAGTGTCTCACATATAAAAGACTCCAAAGAGACTTGAGTACAAAAGTAATTTCAAGTATACTTTAGCAGGTGAACAGTCCTGTATTTTAACAAAAAATGTATTTAGGGAATATAGGTATTACTGATCTACATGTATTCCAACAGCCCAGAGAGACCTTAAATGTGAAACTACACTTAAGCTTTCAAAATCTTGAACTGTGTATGATTGCATCTTGGCACAGTGGAAATATTGTGCGTCATAGTTTTTCTCAAGGAATGAGTGTATCAATGTAGAAACTGAAGAGACCTGGGTTTCAAATATAGTAATAAAATATAAAATATATACAATTTCAATGTAATTCTGTAAACTTAAAAAAAAGATTTTATTACAAATACTTGATGAGTATGATAACTTAAAATGAGCAAACAAAAAAATGGAGTAACAACACTTTTTATTTGAAGCGCTGCACAAGTTAATCCAAAGCATGCAACACTAATACAACAGAGCGCTCCTGCAACAGAGAGGTAATACAGTAGCAACTTTTCCCACCGTCTACCAGCAGTGTTACAACAGTAGTAATCTGTTTATGAATTTCATCACTATCCACACCCAGTGACAGTCACAACACGTGCAGCCAAGCCCTGCACCCCTACCTGAATATTGTGACATCTGCACGGTGGCAGTAGGATTTAACACACACACTTTAACTCACTGCCCTGCCAAAGCAATACAGGACATATCCCCTAAACTTCTCCTCCTCCCATCAATACTCTTACTAACTACCGTAGCAGTGAGCACAACCAGACAAATGCTCCTGTAAAAGTTTTTTTCACTAAAGAAAAAAACCTTTTCCTCCCTTCTACCTCCTCCTGTGCTCCTCTCCTGCACTCCCATGTGGGGTGATTTAAGACGGGCAAGCTATGGAGAAACTGTTGCCCTCCATCTCTTCCCTCCTCCCCCCCCTCCTACCCCTCTCCCTTGGCCTTATTACAGACTGTCAGTTTATTATAAAACATTAGGAAAGCAGAGGGACACTTGCAGTTACTGTCCTATCGATCGGCAGGGATAGATTCTGTGATTTAGAGTCAGCCTCTGCTTGCGCCCTCCACATTCTCGGTCTCCTATTAAGGCACCAGCGCTTTGCTTTTGCTATTGATGTCTCAACATTAACAGTTACAAGCTGCTACAGAAAATCAATGTTCAACTTTTATTACCGGCTGCATAACGCGGAGGACCTCCCGCCAGCAGGTACTTAGCAGTCAAAAGGCAGCGTGGATGGTCCGCCCGGCACGTCAGGTGTTTTCTAAGTGATATCTGCAGTAATATCAATCCTGTATACAGCATATATGGGCTTTGGGGGCAGATGAGGGCCTAAGAGCTTAGGGGTACAGGATAGGAAAGTATAGCTCACCAAAACAAATTAGCACATGCTTGCAAATATGAGACATACTGTATGAAGTGCCAAACAGCTACACTTTTCTTGAATCTCTTTGTGTCAACACAACTTCTCTGCCATGAAAATACACATAATGCACACCAACAAAACGTCATTAAGTTAAAATAACAATCAATCTCTTTGACCATCCCCACCAACCAACCATCATCAGCATCAACCTGGATGTGTGTGCGCTGTAACCCGGGTAGCATGGATGTAGAGTGGCTGAGGCCTTTCAAACATTTATGAGGGGCTGCCGAACAGCGGCACCACAGACCTTCTGGGACAAACAGCCCCCGGTCCTATACTCTCAGTCCCGATCAATGGAACTCAAGTTCATTACACACACTTTTCAGCCGAACGGCAGCAACAGAATTTCCCTCCTCCCTCGATCGTTGAGCAACCCACCACTGGGGCTGCATTACACTTGCTTGTTTACGTGACTGCGCGCAAAGGGAAAGACGGGGGAAGGGAGTTTGTACCTGTGTGTGTGTGTGTGTGTGTGTGTGTGTGTGTGTGTGTGTGTGTGTGAACAGGGGCTGCTCCCAGTGGCCAGAGCTTGAGGTTATCATTATGTACAGGTTGGTCCGCTGCAATGCTAATGCTAATGCATTCTCAGTGGTCGCATCTCCAGTCCCAGTGCTGTGCTAGCTAGCTTGCTACTCCTCTCCAATTAGAGGCTAAAAGATGTCTGTTTGGGGTAGGGAGGACAGGCTTGGTCTATCCAGGGCCCTGTGGAGAACAGGCTCACATTAGTCAAGGAAAACAGACTCGGAGAACAAATTGTGCATACACTGGAGTGCTGCAGAAAATTCCACTCGTGATTTGAATGATTTGTTGACTGGAGACTATCTACTCTCCTGGCTGTGAATTCATGCAGCTAAATAATTAGGTGGAAAAAAGGTGGAGTGTGGGGGTGTGGCCTTGACCAACTGCCACTTTGCTTGTTTGAAAGCCATGATGTCTCTCTGTCGTGGGTGGGCCAAATTTTTCTGGGCGGGCAAAGCAGAGAAAGAAGAGGTAACCTTGCCCCTTATGACCTCATGAGGGGATTCCAGATCGGCCCATCTGAGCTTTAATTTTCTCAAAGGCAGAGCAGGATACCCAGGGCTCGGTTTACACCTTTCGCCATTTCTAGCCTCTGGAGAACCATTGGCAGGCTGGGGGAACGCATATTAGTAAAAAGAAGAAAAAAAAAATCTCATAAAGTAAAATTTTCATGCCATGGGACCTTTAAACATTACATGCAGCAGCAAAGAGTAAACACACTCATGTAAACACACACCATAGGATCTAGCCAAAGGATAGTGGTGTGGCCACTTAGTCTTAAGTGTATCAAAGGTCAGATGTTCAAAAATACAAACGCAATCAGAAGGTCCCCCAGCATAACACACCCACCTTGTCAATTATTTGTAAAGTTGTAAATGTGAATGGCTTCACTCCTTTAATCAATGTCTCAGTAAGAGCTACAGTATTAGTGCTGCGACTTTTGTTTCCGCTGCAAAGTCTTTATGACCCGACATTTATAGCTGCTAAAGCTCATTGTGTGTCATTAGTGTTACTTATTGGACAATCATTAATACACGCAAAACGTAAAAGATAAAGGCACAGAATGAACTGTGTAATGGTTGAGCAATATAAAAGGGATGATGCATTGAGTTATTTGAAAAGACTTAATACTCATTTAGGATATTTCTGTAATTTAAATTACTCTCTTTGTTTGAAAATGTTGTTTTTAGAATTAAACTCATTTGTCACCAATTTCTGACTGAATTTACTCATGCAACCGTGTGAGCATGCACATGAAAAAACTTTGACGATTACAGTAGAAGTAAAAATATTCCTCTGCATTCACCTACCGCCCTGATATCACGAATGGAGCTCAATGTCATCACAGTACTGCCTGGCATGCGGGTTGTCAGCGATTGTGTTCCTGTGTGAATGTGTACAGTGCAGAGGCATGTGTTTAAACTATGGTGGTGGTAAGCTGTATGGTCGTCAGGTGGCTGCTATTAGATTATACACACTTTCCCGTTGCTCTTTTAGCTTCTTTGTGTGTGTGTGAGTGTGTGCGTGTGAGTGTGCATGGTTGTGCTGTGGCATGTGTGCGTGCATAACCAGAGACAGTGATTAAACGTTTCAAAGCACAGATGATCCAACAGGTGGTCTGGCTCGCTATCCCTTGTTGTCCCAGCCTCTCTCTCTCTCTCTCTCTCTCTTTTCCCCACAATGGGACCCCAGCCTCTCTGTGACCCCCCACTCACGAACCGTCACAGCAACTTTCTTGTCTCTTCGTTCTTGTCCTGAAGGATATTTTAAGCAACAAAGCCCTGTGAGTCCCCTGTCTTACACGCAAAGACACACACATGTTGAGCATAGCTAGTCCTTGTATTGCATTAAAAAAACAAAAAAAAAAAAAAAACATGGTGGGGCAATGGAAACATTTAGAGCTGCTGGCATAGGGTCAGGGAGCCAACACATGTTGAAACACAAGAGGGCATTCATCAATCAACCTTCTCTCCACACGCATATCATCAGAAAATAATGTGTAATGTAAAGGAATATTCCTGGGCACTGCCAGACATTTGTCATGCCAACTATTGGCCTGCGCAAGCTGCCTCAGAGCATAAAGTGATGCTTTAGTGCCACCTGGCACTGATAGCCATATCTACTGTTGGCATGACACTGTACGCCTGTAAATTCTTACAGCGCTCAGTGATATCTGACATGGAAACTCAACAACCTTCATATAATACCTTACAATTGCCCACAATCAAATATTTTGATAAAGAAATAAAACAGGTAGTTAGCATCACAAAATAAAGCCCAGTTATCAAAATCCCAAAATATCATACTTTTGTTCACACCAAGTTGTCGTGGAGGGACATGCAAGTGGTCATTTTATTTAGTGAAGAAAGAGGGATAGTTTAAGTACTTCCTAGAGCACAAAATGAAACACACCCATTTTGTCTTCCATCAAAATTGAAAACTCTCAGTGGGTGCAGAACACATACGTACATCCAACAACCACAGACAAATACAGTTTACCATATCTTTTTTAATAACAAGTGTCCTTGTGGTTTATCCTCAAATTTACTCATTTTCTTGTATTGTGCATTTGAAAGTCCTTACAGTTAGCATGGCAGAAACATCCAGTAAAACCCCAGTCATTTAAATCAAGTCCAGCTTTGAGAAGCAGTGTTCAAACATGTCATCTTACATTAGCCCTGAGTGGAAAGGGAGAACGACCACCGCCATCCAATACTTTCGAATAAATTAAATCCCAATTTGCACTTATATTGACTCTGCTTGTCAGGGGACGGAAATCACACAGAGAAGAAAGAAGTTAAAAGAAGGTGTTGAAAACATGCAGCACATTATTTCGTTAGTCCGCACTCTACCTGCTGGCTGCCATCATCAAATGACAACAAAGCCAAGGAGGAGGGAGAGAGTGGGATAGATGTAAAACAAGAGAGTGCAGGAAAGG
>NC_045741.1:16871755-16873291 GCF_008692095.1 Etheostoma spectabile | reverse complement strand
GAGAGGGGGGGGGGGGTGGAATGACGCTATGGATTAACTGTCCTTCATGCTGAAAATATACATCCCCAGGCACATGGCACTGAATAATTAATTCAAATTTGTCAGAGAAAGAATGAGAGAAATCTATTGACGAGGAGACGGGCCCTTTAATGGTCTCATTAAAGGGGAGGCTTCCCACACCAGGCACCTTCTGTGCTGCTGCAGGAGTTTTTGGGGTAGTGGAGGGTTGGAGGGGGGTACTTGACCCCCCAATGATTTTCTGTCACTTTATCATAAACAAGAAAGGTTGACATGCCCCTCCACTCCCCAGCTTTCCCTCTACCACCAAACAAACCCTGTGTGTAATTAGCCAAAGGGTGCAAAAGTGCACTGAATGTAAACAAGGTTCATACGCATGCACTGATAGAAAGAGAAAGCAACAACACACACGATATGCTGCGCCTGCTTCTACTGTTGCTGACAGGCAAGAACATGAAGAGTCACCTTACAGGTACAGCAGCCCAGTCTCATGGCAGTTTGTGAAATGATGACATTATTTAATCCATTGATTTGTGTACAGGGACACAATTTTCTCATTTTTTTGTGCTGGTGAGTACGGATTTTAAACTATTTCAATGGGAAGCATATTTTGTGATAACAGAATGATTACGGTAGCGAGTAGTATTGAAAAGCCGAAAACCCACTTGAGAAGGTTGGTTGGGGTGGTGGTTGGGTCAAACAACACAGGACTTTCACCCAGCCCAGTCTCATGGCAGTTCGCGAAATGGTTACGTTCCCATTCCTAGGTGATCACCACGAAATAAACGAGAAAACTGTGTCCCTGTCGACGAATCAATAGATCAAAATAGTGTGATCATTTCACGAACTGCCGTGAGACCAGGTTGGGTACAACAATATTGATTTGTAATTAATTACATTTTCTTTTCCATTGCACCGCTCCTTAGATCATTTCCTCAAATTACACCAAACAATTACTATATGTCTGGATCGTTAGATTTGTCAGTCACGTGCCAGCATCATTAACAGCACATAGCTACATGACTGGGAGCTGTTTTGGTAAAGGGGTGGGGGATAACTGTCTGTCCAATCCAGATGGTATTAGGAAGGTGAGAGAGCAGGAACCGGTCAGTGCATTGCGTAGTCCGAGGTCGGCTCAGTGAAAGGCATTTGGTTCCGCCTCCAGAGGGACTAAAGAAAGGGGCAATAAGAAGTCGAGGGGGTGGGGGGGACTAAAGGTACCACGGGTTCATTACTCATTCAAATCTCTCAGTATCCCTCTATCAAATGGATTTTCATAATCGTGAGACATTATCATTGATGATTGGTGATTTTCCCCCCAGCAATATGATTTTTATACCAGAACCCTCTGCTTGAAGAAATTAACAGCAGCAAATAGAGCCAGTTGACAAAAATGATTTAAGGCACAAAGAAATCAACAATTAAACACATGTACATAAAGTGTTGAGTGATGATGGTACATTTCCAGCTGTTCATTTTTGCCTCACAGATTGTCAGCTCACCCAGGTCAGGTTATCT
>NC_045741.1:16848471-16871745 GCF_008692095.1 Etheostoma spectabile | reverse complement strand
GACATGCAGCCTGAGTTAACACAGGTCATTTTCATTATTGATTAATCTAGGTAGTTTCTTGACTAACTGATAAATCATTAAACATATAATAGGTCTGAAAATAGTACGAAAATGTCTATCACAGGTCCCGAGTCCCGAGACCCCCCCACACACACACACAACCAATAGCCTGAACGCATAAGATGTCCTGATAGATAAGAAATCCTGACAAGTGTAAAGCTGGAATCAGAAAATAGTTGCTAAGTGACTTGAATCAACTATTTTTGTTGTTGTGATTATCAACTAATCAATTGGATCTTAAAGTAATAATCTTCAAGATTTTCATTATAAACAAATGTCTGATAAGGCACTATCTATCACCAAATGAAGTAACACAATTGTGATTGAGCCTGTGGCGTCAAATGGTGACTATCATGGGTCGATGACATTTAAGTTTAAGCACCAAAATGACTAGTTAGGATTAGGGTCAAAACATGGTCCCCTCAAGTACCAGGTAAATACTATTCTAAGTCAAAAAGTCTGAACTATTCCTTAAAACTTATTCCCACTCATATTATACAGTTACTGTGCTCATCTGTTAGAACACCTGATACAGGATGTAAATTTGTTTTTCCCTTCACCTCAGGATGAATCCCTAGCACCTTCCAGCCAGCATAGTCAATGAGAGAAGCTTGTCTCCTTCCTGCTCGGAGCGCCTTTTCTCGTGTTTATTTTATCGGACCTAAGGCACTTTACCTCCCTTTCAATATCTCTCAACCTCTCTCCAACGCGCTGCAGAGCTCTTTCATAGCCGCATGGTGTTTGGCCTCCTGAGTGGCTAAAGGGAGGATTTGATGAGTCAGCGGGCAAATTGAGCCTTCATGCTTTATTCTAACAACCTGACCATAGCACATTCCCATTTGTAGCCTGTTTTCAGGAATTGTGAGACTGTTGTTACTATGCATCGTTAGTGCAGAGGACTTTTGGCCTCTGGACATGGGCTCTGGGCTTGATGTCATGTAGCTACATTATATAACACTATGAAATAAAAGGTCACTTTTCAAGATGAAGGGTCACTCTTGGTGCTTACTGAGACTTTTGTTAAACGAGTAAAAGTTAATAAGTGCAAAGGAGGTCCTTTCACATCATTAGATACAGAAGAAAAGAAGATTCCAAATTAGTTATAGGCTCAAATAAACTGTCCACCAAGAGGTACATGTTAGGTTGTTGTTGATACAATAAATATATGAATAATGTTGTGGAGAAACAATAACCAGTACGCAGAGTATGCAGATATTATACTTACCCCATTTCACAATAAAATTCAATAAAATCTTCACAACAGAATTTGAAAGATGAGGCGTTTCAATATTAATCCTAGCCTAACCCCATTTTATAGCCTAAGGGCATGAGTATGCTCCAACCAACGCGCCTGTTCGCTGGTTGAAGAGTATCTGAAACCTCTAACCCCCAAACATTCCCACAGCAGAAAAAGAGGGCTTTGTGTCTGACAATTATTGTAACTTTCAGAAAGGGACAATCCAACAATCAACACCCACATTTAGTAACGATTGTGCAGAGCCCCAGAGGTGACATGGAGGAAAACATGTACCGGGGACAAACACTTTTGCGTGATCTTGACTTTGTTTTGCAAGGTCTTTAGTTTTATTTGTGAGATCTTGACTTTGAAATGGAGGGAAGGAAAAAAATAAAATTAAAAAAATTAAAAAAGAAAATTAAAAAAACATGTACTGGGACATTTTTTTATTATCAATTTTTTCCTCCATGAAAGTCAAGATCTGGAGTTTAGTGTTTGTCCCCAGTACATGTTTTGTTTTTTTCTCCATGTCATCTCCGGGGCTCCGTATAATTGTCCTGGTGAGCAAAGGTAAGAACTTTTCTCTTAGACAACTGTTTCCGTAACTATTCATAGGTAAAAACGTGTGCAGCACCATGGATGCCTGTCAGTCTCAATATGTGTACCATCATCCCTTATATTTAAAGGCAGAGTTGGTAACTATTTTCAATATACCATTTTTTTCTAAATATTTTTAAATGGTCTTTACACTCAATAGCAACAGCAATAAATAACTTATGGGCTCTGAAAAAGAGCTAAAATATCCGTCAACTGTAGCTGCTGTAATCCTGTAAAAACGCCCACCAATCACATCACTGTCCACTTGGAATAAACTAATGCGTCGAACAGTAGTCATGTTTGTTTTTAACATTCAGTATGAAAAAAATAGGTGTTTGCTAATCGGTGAATAAAATATCGAGTAAAATTGTGGTCCTTTCTCCGCTCTGAAGCAGCGACGCAGTTGTGCTCGTGCATGTCTGTGAGTGGGTTGGAGCCCCGTGGGCAGGGGGAGGGGTTAGACAGAGTCCTGAGGAGGTGCTACTTTCAAATCTTGCTAGCTTTTCAACATTTCCAACTCTGCCTTTAAATGGTTTTCATATTTTCGCTCCTGTCTATGACAGCTGGCTTTTTTTACCCCGCCTTTGCGTGTGGCCTTTCGAAAAGGCCATTATGAAGGACGCGTCATGTGTAATACTGTAGCCTTTTTTGAGTACATCCCAGCTTTAATCCCTCCAACATTCATGTGTTGCGTCATGTACCAGTGTTTTTTCTGTAGTTCAAGTACTTGTAGTAATTCAGCTGGTACATGGCTCTCTTCTCATCCTATGATAAGATAGTTACTTAATGATGCTAGTTATCCTTTTAGCCTTTGGTGTATCTAGTCTCAAAGAACCCCCATTAAATGTTAAGGATCATACAACTGCAGTTTATGCCCCCCACCCCTTGTATTTTTACTCGCCTCTAACATGGAGGCGTTGTATCTGAGAAAGGGAATTCCCTAAACGGGACTTGGAAAACAAGGAAGCTGAGAGCTCTGGGGAGATGGTAAACTTGGATGCTTGCAACCATAGATAGATGAGGGAAGCAGAGCCTCCTGTAAAGGAAAAAAACACACACTTCTATGTGAACTGCTGTCAGTGGAGTATTGATATGAGTATGTGTGTGTGTGTGTGTGTTTGTGTACTTCATGATCTAATTGTTAGGACAAAATGTGGGCAAAGGAGGTTGCTTTTCTCCAATACAAACCAAGCAGTGCAGCGTAACTCTGATAGTAGCCTACCTAAGTGATATGCTTTAACCATGCGGCCATGCGGCCATGCGGCCATTGACCCTTGCCCCGTGAACCTTATTTGCTTTGATTGCCCTTGCTGCCACAGTCTCCCAGTGTACATGCTGTTCTACATTTTGCTTATTGTAGGCAGTTCTTTGTCCTCACTTTGTCATATCAATCCACTCAGAGTCAAAGGTTATTGGGTTCTCTTCTTTCAACGCCCCTGCAAGTTTGATTGATAATGAGTAAGTAGCAATTCACAATGTTGACTTGATAACAATCAAGTAGGATGCAATAAAGAGGACTTTTCCTGCACATTGGTTCAACTCCTCGCTCTTTGAAGAACCGCTGCAGTAGTAAAACAGGCTTTAGCTTTAATAGGCTTGTATAAATGCCTGTGAAAGTCCCTATTGGCCGACCAGGAGGCCCTAATTCCCTCCTGTACAGGAAGTTCCCGTTTGTTTTCCACTCACATTTTATTGACCAAGTTTTCTGACAGCACTTGACTCAATAACCGTTGATGACCCAAGAGTTTTATGGTTTTATGTGTTGTTTTTGGACCCAGCAAGAAAAAGCATGTTGTGAAGTTTGAAAGGCCCGGTGACTTGGCAGCATGTGACTGAGAGGTTTATTGATTGGAGCACTATAAGTGTAATGTGACAGACCATGGTGTTATTTGGCCATGTATAACTGTTGTTCTTATGGCAGTGTCTTGTAAGAAGACAACATGACTGGAAATAGGTGATAGTGTATTGGGGAAATAACATGATGGAAAATAGGGAAGGGAAGGGGGTAAATAGTTGGTCTGACATGTAGGTTTGGGTATCGTTTAAAAAATGTTGGAACCCGTATCGATACAAATACCATGACTTTGATGCTGGCTCCTGGACGATACTTATTTTTCAATACCAATTTTATTAAAAACAATCTTAACAAAAATAAATGACATTACACATTAACCCATAAATCTTTTCATTTATTTTTTAGCTCCTACTACGTGAGCCCCGTCTCTGTACATAGCGTAGAGTTTTTCCTGCGTGTCTTTACGACGTGTAACGTTAGACAGCTGACCACCACTATTATTATATTTTAGTAGAAGCATGCTTTTATCCAGTACTTTCACTGCATTCTTAATTATGTTTCGAGCAAAACGTATTTTGTCTCAAAATGTATTTGTCTTTGAAGTATCACAAATATGTTTCTAATCAAAGTCTGTGAAGGAAGGAAGTTGGGGCTTATCACATAACTCAGGACTGTCACCCAGGAGACCGACGTTCCCGTGGGACAACCAACAAAAAACTAAATCTATGTAACAAACACACATATGTAAACCAAAACCAATATTTTTTTAACAAACTTAGTAGTCATGTTGTCTAATCCTAACCAAGTAGTTTTGTTTCAATTGACCGTTAACCACGTGTTTATAACAGTGACCTTGTGAAACTAGAAAATGTGAAAACTTGCGCAAGCAGTTTCATTGTATGGGAATGTCATTTTTAGGAAGTATGTACCATTAATATACTGTATAGAAGTGTCAGGTTTGGCAGCCATCCTCTGCAGTGCAGTAGTTTTCTCCCACTTAAGCTACTTAAAGCCATAAACAAAGTGAGGCCTGTTTTCTTTTGCAGATAATGGTAAACTTTGACACCGAGTGATGTTTCTGATCAGTTTTTTCACACATTAGTGTCCAGTCTGTGAGGCATCATTGAGATCAGAGTTAAGTAATGGAGCAAGTATTTGCATGAGTGAAAGTGTGTGTGTGTGTGTGTGTGTGTGTGTGTGTGTGTGTGTGTGTGTATGTGTGTGCATGTGTGGTTTGTGTGTCCCTAGAGCAGGTGGATTGCAAGGGTCAGTGAAAGAGTGTAAAAGCTTGCACACCACACACACACACACACACACAACACCACACACACACACACACCCACACACACACACACTACAGCACAGCAGATCTAGTCTAATTAAAGCACAGCAGTGATTTCAGGGGCTCCGTGAAAGGAGAATGGTGTGTGTGGTCGGTGTGTGTGTGTGTGTGTGTTGTGTGTGTGTGTGTGTGTGTGTGTTAGGTCGTTGGCTTCAGCATGATCGCCCGTCAAATGAACATGTATTCTACAGGACCTCGGGTTCCATTTGAGTTCAGACGCGGCGCTGCAACGAACGGTGGCTGTTTTATGTGAAAAAGTTGATAATTAGTCCCCCAGTGACTGACAATGAGATGGAAAGAGAAAGGGGGGGGGGGGGGGGGGGGGGGGGGGGGGGGGTATTGAAGGAAGAGGAGAGAGCGCTTAGCACACTTAATGCTCCGACCTGACACTGTCTGGGAATCATTGATGAATTGTTTATTATTTTTTCCCTAACCCTTTTCTCCTTCATCATCCCTCTCCTGTCTTTGAATGATCAGTAGATTAGAATCCATCCACTCTTCTGATTTGATTAGCAACAAAACAAAGAAACATTTCTCATCAACCGGAGTGGGTTTTTTTTGTCTGTTTTTTGCAAATAGTAGCAGATATCAAACTATTGTCACTTTTTGGAAGCCTTTATTCATTATTTTTTGTAAAAGTTGCTCTGGTAATAATTACCAATTAAAATTCTTTCTTTTTGCCTCACTTTTCACTAATTAGCTGAGAGGGACATTGGCTACAAATTCTCTGTAGTTCCCCACCTCCCTTCCACACGCATACTGGCATACTGTACACCCTCATGTACACCTCACATGTTTTTTGCTGTGATCTGTGCTTACCTTGTCATTTTGTTGCAAAATTAACTAAATCAAACTCAGAAGAGGCTCTGATATTGCTGAGTTGATTATATTACAGCATGAGATGTTGTAAGATGCTATAAACTGTGTGTGTACTACAGTGAACATTTAGCCTTTTTTTGTATGACATTACAGATTTTACATATTACGTAATTCCAATGCCTAAAACATTTGTAAAAAATAACTCATATTAATATTAATTGTTATCCTTAATAATTTCTTTTTGTACAGCTTTGCATTTAAAGATTTTCCTTTTTAATTAATGCCCAGTATTCATTGTCCATCAACAAAACTATAATCATTTAATAAATAAACGGGGTATTTTATTCAATAATTCCAGTAGGTTTAGACTCTATATACTGTGCTTTGAAACAGCATTTAGGGAAACTTAGTATAGAAAATATGACAAAGCTGGATAAAGAAAAAAAATTAGAGATGAGAGAAAGTGGGTTGTGGACTCTTTTCTGAAATCCTGGCTGCAGCCCTCATCAGCAAAACACATAAAAAGTCCTCCACATTTTTAAGACTTTCTGAGCAACTCAGAAACTTTTATTTCCATATCTTTGCTACATTTTGTTTAATTTGCAGATGGAAGCAAGTCTATTATTTTTCTTGTTGACCTGCGTAGGACGCCTGTATGGTAAAGCCTAAAGCCCACACTCTACTGGGTTAACTAGGCTATATTACTGCATCATAGAGGTGTTGGTAATGTGAAGGCCTGTTAAGGAGTCTGATAGCGGGTCAGGCAGCTGAGTGGCAGCAGGAAAAAGCACATGTCATGTTTGTTTGGAGCCTCTTTTGTCACAGGCTGCACCCCCTCCCCCTTTTCCTGCCCTCTTCTTGGCCTTATTTAGTCCCCTGCAGTGTCATCCACAGGTCAGGGTGAGCATGCACACGCTACATCCAGCTCACACACACACCGGCAACACAAGAACAGACAGACAGACACACACACACACACACACACACACACACACACACACACACACACACACACACACACATACATGCAGATTATAATAGCATGGTAGAGTGCATCATAGATGGAAGTGCCTTGAAGGACCTGCTTCTCATTCTCTAGACCTCATTAGCTGCTGATTTATCTCTCCCTCCTTCCTCCTAATGCTCTGGGTGGGTGGATGGGGTGTGTGTGAGAGTGTGGGAAGGGGGTACCATGTGAGAAATATGTGTATTTTCAGAGATTAGTGTGTGTGTGGTGTGTGTGTGTGTGTTGGTCCGGAGGTGTCAACTAGACACAGGGACTCTGTCATTCCAAATTAGCACACTGTGAGCACACTCAACCTGGGGTCAAACAAATTAATAAAAGATCACACATACACACACACACATACACACACACACACACACACACACACACACACACACACACACACATACACACACACAATCTGATTAAATATTCTGCAGCCCTGCGCTTTATAATCATGACAAGTACACACACAGCGCTCTGGTCCACCATTCTCCATTTAGCACATTTTTGTCCTGTCTTGCAATAATCTGCTCAAGCCCCTTGTGAGCTTATTATTGCCAAAGAAAAGTGCTTATAGCTGCACGTAAAGGTGGGATTTTGGAAAGATGCTAAATTTAATTTTGCACAAGGAAGTCATAGTGAATAAAAACTCCCCATAATAATGAATTTTTAAAATGCTTTAAAAAAAATATTTTTTGCACTAATAATTAAGCCACTTTCTGTTTTGTTTTGATATAAAAGGATGGCAAAGGCATTAGGTTAAGGAGCAGCTCTGGTGCTAATATGACTGTGACTCTGCCCTACATAATTCATTGACTCCTGGGGAATGTATGTCTCCGGAGGAGAACCTTTTTTTTTTTTTCCTTTACCTGATTCTCTCCCTTTTCTCACATCGCCGTCTCAAGAGACGATTCGGAGTAAAGGGGGGGAGTAAGGGTGGAGCCATGTGGTGCATTTTGAAGTCTTCTTTAAAGTAAAAAAGGAAGAAACAAAAGAAAAAGACAGAACTAAAAATGTAAAGTTGTAGAACTATCCCGATATATAAGAATACACGTAATTTTTACCTTTTTGTCTTTGAAATATGAACCTATTCTAATATTTCCTTGAGGATACTGTGACACTATAAGTCGGTCTTGAATCGTAGTTTCTGCCATAAAGAAGTCTGAGTTAACATTAGACATTAACGCAGCTGATATTCAAAGGTAAACTGGATGTGTACATAATCTTACCATACTGACTGAATTATATGGATGTGGACAAATGCTGCCTTTAGAAACTAATTTGGCTGTTTTTCAAGACACGAGGGCCTGTAATTCTCTGACATGTTTAGGCTCTGTTATTATTATTTTCCATTGCTTTGTTATTATACTTCACAACAGCACTCACAGAGATTGGTCAAGTATCAAGTGCCGTCCTATCTGAACTTCTGTTTTGCTTCCTCCTATAGATGTAAAGAACTTGGAGAACTTCCACCTGGTAGAAAGCGTCCAGGAGCAAGTCAACGCAGCGCTGCTGGACTACGTCATGTGTAACTACCCGCAGCAAACAGACAAGTTTGGCCAGCTGCTCCTTCGGCTGCCAGAGATCCGAGCCATCAGCCTGCAGGCTGAAGAATACCTTTACTACAAACACCTGAACGGCGACGTGCCGTGCAACAACCTGCTTATTGAAATGCTTCACGCCAAGAGGGCTTAAGAGGGGACTGCGCTACGCATAATGCAGCTGTACAGACATCCTGAGAGTTTTGCTGCTGCCCCAAATCTCCAAATCTTGATTGAGTGATGACCTGGAAGATGGAGAGCAGAGAGTTAGCAACTCTTGTTTATATTTAGCTCATTTGGATCTTCAAGTTACTTGGATTTGGACAAACACACAGAGACAAAAAACAGCATATGGATCCCTTTATTCTGAAAAAAATGTCTGAAAGCAGAGCCCCTTCTCCTTAACCACACAGACAAAGATAATATTGAAAGGTGAAATAAAAAAAACTTGAAACAAACACTGCATTGGGCACGAGATGGGGTCTAATCGTCTGCACGAGCACAGACTATCAAGACTGGCAGGCTGCAACTGACAGAAATAACAGCCCTCGAGTGTTTTAGCGCTATTGACATTGTGAGAGGCTTTTAAGGCTGAGAAGGAAGCTGCTTAACACCGGCCATCTTTCAGACAGCTTTGTGACAGAGCGGTTGCTTATTTGGGTGGACGATCCTCCAGTGTGCTTTCACTGAAACCGGCTTTTAGCTGTCGTTGGTACTGTAAACACAAATGGGAAAGCGGTCGACCAGGCCAGAGACTCTTACCGTCACGTTTTGTGAACTCACATAAGACGCATGCCACGGCAACTTGATCTGACTGAGAAGGGACAACTGACAGTTAAAAAAGAAACGTCAAAAAAAAAAATGGAACATTCTTTAATGAACAAAATGATAAATAGGCCAACATGATGAAAAATAAGATGTTCTTTTTTCTCTTGTAATGAAAGTCATTTGCTCCTCATGGTCACCTTGTGGTTCCCCTTTCTTATTCCACATCCCCAAAACATCTTAAACTATGTACCTCAGAAAGACCAGTGTTAAATAAATTCAATTAATAATGTCAGCTGAAACATTTGTATTTATAGCCCCTTTTTCCTGCAAAAAAAAAAAAAACCTTGAATAATCTTTTTATTATTTCATTACAACTGGAACAAAACAAAGTGTGATTCTGGAGTTGGAGAAGGCTCGACCCTGCCTTTTTCCGGAAAGACCAAAGCCTGCTGCAGAACAGAAGAAGGAAATTACAAAAACCTTAATAATCAGTATTATAAGAGAAAAAAAAAAAGATTTGTGATGTCACAGTTATGTGAGTCTTGCCTTATTTCATTACCATGCTAGCTAACCGTGCAGATGTGAATGAAAATATGTACAAATATATATATAAAGTATTAATGTTGTAAAAATTAAAAAAAAAGAATAATTCAACAGGTGTTTACATTCATGTGGTCATATGGGAGAGAACTGTGATGAAGCATAAATTGCAAAGCAATGATTTCCTAAAAAAAGAAATCCACAAAATTAAGAAAAAAAAGATCCCTTTGGTTTGCTTTCTTCGGTGTGTGTACAGTGTTTTATTTTTTATTTGTTTTGAGCAGTACTTAAATTATGTCGTGAGACACTAAAATCAAAAAGGAATCACACTTAAAATATTAATTTCTATCTGTGTGTGCTGGCATTCAAGCATTTGTTTCTTTAGCAGTGCTGTATAAGGGTTCCGTTTCACTTTCAACCTTTGTTTTGACTTCTTTTTTATTTACAGTGCTTTTACCTTTTTGATGTACAGTATGTCACTGGTTACGCTTAATAATGAAGATAATTTATTGCGTCTCTGGGTTTACATCTTTGTGTTATATGACGTGAGGTGTCTGCGCCAGAATAAATTTGTTTACTGTAGCATGTTCTTCTTTTGTTACCACAAGTAGTTCAGTGATGCAGATCTGGAGCAAAATAATGGGCTTTCAAAAAGAAAAATCACCACAAATGTTTTGTCTTTTAAATGTTTATGCAAGTCAGTACATTGAAAAGAGTATCATATTTAAGCAAGGAAGTGTTAAGGATTTCTGTGCCACATACTTTTTTTTTTTTTCCTTTTCAATCTGCATCATTGTCCCTTCTAGTTTGCTCTTATACCAAAGACTGCGTCTTTCCCCGTGAGCTGTGACTTAGTATTGTGTCCAAAATGAACAAAACAGGCTCTTTTTTTTCTAAAAAAGGACACCCTAAATTATTTTTATGTGGAGTTTTTCCACATGTGCTGTAGTTGTTACTGTTTTGTTTTTTTAAATGTCCCAACATTTGCCTCCCACAACAACCTGTGGTGTTTGTTTGTTTACTTGTTGACAATTTGTTAATTGAGTCATAGAACGATAAAGTCTTTCAATGGCATGTTTATTGTACAGAAACTTCACTTAAAATCCCATGTCATTAAGCAGTTCCTGGTTCAGAGCTCAATTTTCTGACACCTTCATTAATTGTGTCTATTGATCAGACAATCTATTATCACCGACTTTCTCAAATTCTGTGATTAGGTTCTGCAGCTGTCTTGGACTTCCTATATAACATACAGGTGAACTCTAAACAGTACCACATGCAGGAAATACATATTAATGCAGTCATTGCAGAAGTAAAAGTTTGTAGTCTTGGAGTTTTCTGTCACTTCAGCAGTCAGACGTTAAAGGGAATGGTGTGAAATTCAGCCGTTTGCTTTCCAACAAACCAATCCGTTGCTTAAGAGTAACTGTCTAGACAGACTTGTGTGCAGGATAAATGCTTTAACAATGACTACCTTTGTACATTCACATGCTCATGTACGCTGACAACATGTGGCTACAGGATGGATCAAAATGCTATTTCCCTTCTACTTGGTCTATGACTTTTGCCCCTCCTGCTGACATTCTGACTGCTCCTATCGCTACCACAGTCTTGGGGATGTCTCTCTGAGGCCAACTGAATCTTTCCTCATATTTCAATAAATAATTATTATGCTTATAGCACCAGATTCTTGCTTCCTGCACACACAAACCCTCTCCGGTTCCATTACATGCTTTTTTTGTGGGAGAAAAAAACCAACATCCCTTCGGATAACATTTTAGTAAATCAAAATGTAGGAATGAGATCATATGAGAAATCAAATGAGATGCTGTACAATATTTCTCAGATGTTCATCTTATTTTTTTTCTATGCCATTCTGGCCTATATGTGATAGTTTATCAGTAGAATCACAGGGGGGAGAAAAGGTGGATGGCATGTGATTAAAAAGTCAGCTCAAATCTCACGCTAATGGATCACAAACATGCCCCATTAATTGATGTAACACATTGCACACTTTACTGGACAATGTACAGGTATGCTTTCACAAGCAAATGTACAGCAAGACAATAAACCATGAAAACACATAAATGCAGAAAAACAATACACTTTAAAGGTCCCATAACATGGTGCTTTTAGAATACTTTTATTAAGGCCTCAGTGGTCCCCTAATACAGTATCTGAAGTCTCTTTCTAAAAATGCAGCCTTGGTGCAGAATTACTGCCACTAGAGCCAGTCCCACAATGACCTTTCCTTAGTATGTGCCATTTCTGAGTCTGTAGCTATTGAATAGGGGAGGGGGGGGGGGGGGGGGGGGGGGGGGGGGGGGAGTAAGGTGGAGGCTGGGGGTGTAGCCATGACAAACTGCCACTTTGCTTGTTTGAAAGCCATGATGTCTCTCTCTTTCTCATGGGTGGGCCAAATTGTCTGGGCGGGCAAAGGGAGGAGAGGAACCCTTGCCCCTTATGACCTCATAAGGAGCGAGATTCCAGATCAGCCCATCTGAGCTTTCATTGTTTCAAAGGCAGAGCAGGATACCTAGGGCTCGGTTTACACCTATTACCTTTTCTAGCCACTAGGGGACCATAGGCAGGCTAGGGGAACATACACTCACCGGCCACTTTATTAGGTACACCTGTCCAACTGCTCGTTAACGACTTCATTTCTAAGCAGCCAATCACATGGCGGTAACTCAGTGCATTAGGCATGTAGACATGGTCAGAGAATCTCCTGCAGTTCAAACCGAGCATCAGTATGGGGAGAAAGTGATTTGAGTGACTTTGAACGTGGCATGATTGTTGGTGCCAGAAGGGCTGGTCTGAGTATTTCAGAAACTGCTAATCTACTGGGATTTTCACGCACAACCATCTCTAGGGTTTACAGAGATGGTCCGAAAAAGAAAACATCCAGTGAGCGGCAGTTCTGTGGGCGGAAATGCCTTGTTGATCCAGAGGTCAGAGGAAATGGCCAGACTGGTTCGAGCTGATAGAAGGGCAACAGTGACTCAAATAACCACCCGTTACAACAAGGTGGGCAGAAGAGCATCTCTGAACGCACAGTACGTCGAACTTTGAGGCAGATGGGCTACAGCAGCAGAAGACCACATCGGGTGCCACTCCTTTCAGCTAGAACAGGAAACTGAGACTACAATTTGCACAAGCTCATCGAAATTGGACAATAGAAGATTGGAAAAACGTTGCCTGGTCTGATGAGTCTCGATTTCTGCTCGACAGTCGGGTGGTAGGGTCAGAATTTGGCGTCTACAACATGAAAGCTGGATCCATCCTGCCTTGTAACACGGTTCAGGCTGGTGGTGGTGTCATGGTGTGGGGAATATTTCTTGGCACTCTTTGGGCCCCTTGGTACCAATTGAGCATCGTTGCAACGCCACAGCATACTGGTATTGTTGCTGACCATGTCCATCCCTTTATGACCATAATGTACCCAACTTCTGATGGCTACTTTCAGCAGGATAATGCCCATGTCATAAAGCTGGAATCATCACGACGGTTTCTTGAACATGACAATGAGTTCGCTGTACTCAAATGGCCTCCACAGTCACCAGATCTCAATCCAATAGCATCTTTGGGATGTGGTGGAACGGGAGATTCGCATCATGGATGCAGCCGACAAATCTGCGGCAACTGTGTGATGCCATCATGTCAATATGGACCAAACTCCCGGAGGAATGCTTCCAGCACCTTGTTGAATCTATGCACGAAGAATTGAGGCAGTTCTGAAGGCAAAAGGGGGTCCAAACCCCGTTACTAGCATGGGGTACCTAATAAAGTGGCCGGTGAGTGTATATTAATGTTTAAAAAAAACTCAAAGTGAAATTTCCATGCCATGGGACCTTTAAGTGAAACCTAAGTGGCTCTAATCTTAAAATGAGTGCAAAGTTAAAGGCAGATTGAGGCTTAGATCCCTAAAAATACTTACAACCGGCATGCAACACTTGTGTCTCTACAGTGATCATAGGTGAGAGAAAATGAAAAGAGTGAAGAAAAAAAGCAGCTATACACAGAAAACATTTTAGCAACTTAAAAAATTAACATGAATCTACAATCAGCATCACCAGCCAGGTCAGTCAACGTAGATGAGGCCATAGCTTTTCTGAGGCACAGGGCTGTGAGGGATACAGAAAGCTGTAAACTCCAGCTCCATGGGAACATGGAGACTACAACCAGCCGGCAAGGCTTCCACCTCTGAGGGAGAAGGCTCCTGGATGGGAGAACGGGGATTGGGAAGTGGGGAGTGTTAAGTTAAATTAGCAAAACAATATTTATGTACACTGTAACAACACAAGACTGAAGTCATAAAATACACTTGTAGATTCAGAGGCAGATGGGGACACTTTCAACTTTGTGTTAGGAAAAAGTTTCATTACAGAATGCAGTATTTGTAATTTCCATGATTTTTAGGTTTTATTAAAGGACATTTAGTGATTCAGATTTGGCCAAAGTCTAAACTTCACTTGTATTAGGAAAATGTTTCATTACAGAATGCAGTATTTGTAATTTCCATGTCTTTTTAAGTTTTAATAAAGGACATTTAGTGATTTAGATTTGGCTAAAGTCTAAACTTCACTCTTTAAAAAAAAACTTTTAATTGGTTGAATTGATTTTCATCTGAATCTTTTGTTTTAGTCTTGCTATCAAACGGCCTTAGTTACAATATATAACTTAATAAAAGCATTTTTAAACCATGACTTTTTCCAAAATTATGTATGTTTGAAAATCAAACCCTCAATTATTGTTGGGTGAATGCATTCACCTGAATTAAGATCTTCAATTGGAGTCTTCAAATGTAAATCAAAAACAATTCAGATTTAAAGAGCAGCTGTGTTTACTCCATCTCAACTTTTGACTCCAGTCACCCAACACCTCCAAAAAGCACAAACGGCATTATGTTATTAATTTAGTGAAACATTTTCCTGCTATTCACAGTTTCGTGAAATAGACATGGACTAATTGTTTATTCTATTAGTGTGGCTTTACTTCGATTGCAAGAGTCTTTGCAAACTTTATCTAAAAGAATCACAGTGAAGCAGAAACTGACGGTATTTTCTATATATCCAATAATAGCCGGCTTTTAACTTTTTCGACATTTTCAGGATTTTTAGAAAAACAAAATCCAGCAATGCAATGCCAGCAGGTTTTAAAAATGTCTCTTGTTAATGTAATAACAAACCAAACTTTTGACAATCAATTCTTTTTCATTTTTTTTCTCCATGAAGTAAATAATATGGGGGATTATTCATTGCTGAGGAGCTGATGGTAGTGTTCTCGTGCAGCATTAAGGATGCTGGTCACAGCCGGGCAAGAGGCCAGCTCGATCCCTGGCGCACAGCGTAGCAATCCGCACTTTGAGCTTGGCTTGCAGTGCCTGGCCTCCTGTCTGTAAATGTGTTAAACCTGCTTTCACTCGCCCTGATTTTGTATAAATAATGTATATACATTTATCCACAGACTCTAACAAGTGCAGCCTCAGGTGAAAATACTCAGAAATGCATGGGATGCGCATCCCCGAAGGTGGACATTAGCTCCAAACCGACCAACTCAAAAGATAACCACACAGAGAGCAAGAAAAAAAGAAGAAAACAAATGAATAACTTGCCAAAAGCAACATAAACACACACACACACACACAGACACACGCGCACACACACACACACACACAAATGCAGTGCTGTCAGTTTCTAAACAAGTTTTCCTTTCCGTCACAAAAACACCCCCAAGTTGTGTCTGCCAGTGTTATGTGAAGCTTTTAAACTCTGGAACCACATCACTCGTGTTTACCGAGATGCGCTTGTATGTTTCCCTGCATTGTCAAAGCGCAGTCAAAGAGAGAGATTGAGGGCACAAGAAAAAACAAAAGCATTTGGAAGTGTTCCAAGATTTTACGAAAAGGTGCAAGTGAGCACTGGAATAAGCCAGTTTGGTATTCAGTCCAGAGTCAGGCAGGACCGGAGGCTCAAGAGGCCTGAGAAAAGCATAAGCAGTGTGAATAAAATGAACACCCACCCAGCGCTACATGGTGGCAAAACTGGTGGATTCATCAGTAAGGATAACCTCACAACAATCTGTGACGTTAAAATAGATTAAAACATTTGAAGACATCACATTCAGTAAATGCAATCTAAATTCTTCCTTAAAACTTGTTGTCTTCCCCCAAGCAACCACAAAACTTAATTCTGCCCCCGTGTGTATTGTGTCATTCTGGGTAATCACGTTAAATGAAGGCTTCAATTTTTCATTCTTACCTCAGTATTAATTTTACTGCTAAACGTTTCCTCAAAAAAAACTTTTCCCCACAAATGACTATAAACATTATCGCATAAAAGCACTGCCATCGCTGAGAAAATCCATTTTCATGCAGGTACAGTGTGCAATAGGCACTGACCGTCCTCCTATGAGTGACCACGAGTCATTACTGGTAACTTTTATTCTTGTGTTTTATCTGTTTTTGTGTAAAGCACTTTTAATTGCTCTGTTGCTGAAATGTGCTATACAAATAAAGCTGCCTTGCCTTGCCACTGTAGTTCAGTTCCGGGCAGCAGAGACAAAGTTATTTTTGGCACTGACAAGGGTTATGGCTTTAAATTAGATATTATCACAAATCTGAATACAAAAAAAGAATATGAAAGTTATGGCACTTATTTCAATCTGATATCAGAGCGCTTGGTCATGATTTCAATAAACAAACACTGATGTAAAATGAACTGTCACTGGCTTTCTATTTAGATTGTGCCTTAGTGTACATATCAGCATACTCTCTTCATGTTAATGTTTGTCTTGAAAAAAATTATTTGGAAATAATCTCCAATACCACCGAAAGAAAACATTTTATTGATGAATAAATTGGTTTATTCATCGTTTTTTGAGCGGTAAAACTGGCAGACGCTTACAGGTGAAGATCAAGGAGGCTTTAAAGAAACGGCACAACTCTTCTGAGAGGCAATTTGCAAACTTTCTAATCACTTATACCAAATGCCGACTGGGGGACCCATTGTTTGGCGGCCTGATGGACAAACTTTAAAAATGTAAAGATCAAATTAATAGGCACGCATTGTTAATGGGAACACTCACTATTGTTATGCAAAAGCATCACTGTGGCATGCAAAGCAAATACACTAAGGTTTGGAGATGGAATGGTTCGAAGGCCGCTGCCGTTTCATTTCAAAGCATGCATTATACATCATTGTGCATAAAGAGGAAGCCTACAGCATTATGATGTTTTTTTTCATGATGATTATCTTTTATTAGTCATTAAAAAGAGAGCGAGAGGGAGAAAAAAATACAACTTTTAAGCACCTGAACCTCGCTGCCAGCATTGCATTAATGGCCTGCACAATGGGGAGAGCCTTTGGAGATTTTTCAATTTCAAAAAATGAGGAGCATGCATTCAGTCGTGCCCGTGTTATACCAGCACTTAAATCCTACAGAGCTCACATAAAAAAAGGACTCAAGGTTGCATCCGATTGAAAGCCTCCAACTACAGCCACTTCAGAAATCCATTTAGCAAGCGGGGGGTTAGAACATCTAATACAAACAGAGTCGCCCTGTTAAAATGGTTGCACCAATGTCTTTTAAAACGCACAAACACACACACACTTTCAGGCACACAATTTCTCCTGTGTTTGCTTGGCTCCATTGTAAGAAAGATGAACCTGGCAGATAGAGAGATGACACAAAGAATTAATCTTGCCAGACCTCAGCCAAGTGGTGAAGGTGAATGCACGTGGAATCTTGACCTTTGCTTTGACAGTGCCAAAAAGAGTGCTCTATGGGAACGTCAAATAAAAGAGGCCTGTGGCATCTGTAATAACACGACCGAATAAATCTGAATGTCACCACACTGTTCATCAGCTTCAAAAGCCTCAGTAAAGACAATTTTAATTATATTAATAATATTATTTTCACTTATATTTTTGGAATTCGACACAATAATAAAAAAATGTTCAAACAATTCAATTAAAAATCTAGTAGCTAGATGAAGTGCTGTTTCCTTTGTCGAGGTACTGATTACATATTGCAGTGTGAATGCTACTACATTTCTGTGAAGCCACTACATGCCATTACAATTTACGATTATTATTACTCATGCATTTTTTCATGTAACAGCCCCTGGATAGTTGCTTGTTCTTATTGTTAAACTTGAACACTTGAATAGTGGCCAGCAAAACCTCTGCAACATAATTGCAAGGATACGGGACTATTTTCTGCCCGATGGTTTTCAGCTTGTACATTTGCTCATACTCATACTGAAAATTACACAGTTCTGCTTCTGTTTGTTCCTAGAAAACTGCTGTTATTATTGCAGGTATATTCATCACTTCACTTATCCCCTTTCCCGGAAAAGACTACAGACTAATACACACAAAGTATCAGACTCAAAAATAAAGGTGTAGAGAAAAGCAAGCTATAGGGAATCAGAACACCTGGAGAGTCTCATCACTTGCTTCTACACTGTATGTACTTCAATGAAAGTTTCAGTCTGGAGACGTATGCCCATTATTTAGAACAACCTGATAATAGACCGAATCAGTTTAAAGAACATTAGCCATTTAAAGTATTAAGTTATGTTTTTTCTTCCTAAAGGGTTTCTATTGCCCATACTCTTACTTACAACATACTCTTTTAACAAAAGTACACACCCAAACACACACACACACACACACACACCTCATAACCATATAAGAAAGTGAATGCAAACCCCCACTTTAACCAACACACAAACACACAGAAATATGCATACTTACACACTCTTTTAACAAAAGTACACACGCACACCTCATAACCATATAAGAAAGTGAATGCAAACCCCTACTTTAACCAACACACATACACACAGAAAAATGTATACTTACACACTATTGCATCCCCTCCACCTACCTTTCACACAACACCACAAACACCAAGTCATAACCTAACCCTAACCTTCGCCTTAACTCGAGTCCTATCCCTTAAACTAAGTATAACATCTAAAATAAATGTTTAATCTTGTGGTAGTCTTGCCTGACTTATCTCCATAGCACTGTGGAGTAAGGTCTGGCTTAACCACTAATACATTCTGGGATAGGAGGAAAAAAATGCTCTTGGTTGTTTGCAATTCTTGGTTGTTTGCATTTCTTGGTTGTTTACATTTCTTTAAACCAATCACAATCGTTCACCCCGGACGCAGCCACGCTGGCTCTGCAAAATTGTCTTGGTGCATGGTGGGACATTTGCACCACGGCAAAATAAAACGCCACATAAAATAATAAATCAAGTTAACTGTTCATACAATACAGTAATGTTAGCTATTTAAATTAGCTGGACAAATGGTTAAAGTTTATTTTTTCTTACTAGTGTATCACCTTGTCTACTTTGTCCACAGCAATCCCCACCAATCGGTCCCAGTTAGATAGTAAATGCCGTAAACATATTCTTTGTCAATCTTTACAATAATTGCCCGGAAGAAGCAAGCAGGCCTGCCTTGTTGCACAATCCAAATTTTGTTTAAAACTTTTTTTCAGTGTGTACTTTGCTAGCTTGAAGTTTGTTGTTATTTCCTGAAGCAAACATAGTTTGAGAATGGCAACACACAAAGAGTGGAAGGTGATCTGTCAGGCACTTACCCTGGCAATGTGTTTCTGTTGATCCAGGCTAATTTTGTGGAGACCACATTTGTGTCCCCAGATGTCTGTAATTCTACTTTTATGGTAGGAGTAGATTTGTGTTCCAACAATGTGATTAATACATGGACGCACCATGCATGCACGCATGCATGCACGCACGCACGCATGCATGCACGCACGCACGCATGCACAAGGATCTATTTAGCTATTCATCTAGAGAAATAAACTGAAGTGAGAGTACACAGATAACTACTTAATGATTTGTGAAAATCTTCCTGAGCTGAGAGGCATGCCCAGTGTCAAACAAATACAGCAAATGATTTGGCCAGCATTGCTTTTTACTAAAGACTGAATGCTTTCCATCAATACCCTGTGCAATTACAACCAGATGCCTGACGAGCTGATGTACACTATTTAAAAACACACTATTTGGGACTGGCCTTAATGTAAAAGTTTTCATTGAACTGTCTTTACTAAAGAACTGTGTCATCCGCATTAGTTTGCAGTCTTACATCTTTGGTTTTTACAGCAAAGTGCTACACAAATGTTGCTAAACAAATAAAGAAGTACATCAGCATCGTAAATTAATAACTGAAAAACTATGAATGTACTGCATTCCATACCTCAGCTTAAATTAAGTGTTTCTCAATGTGTACATGTGTGTCCACAGAAAGATGTTAAGTAGTTGTGCATGTGTCTCTACACATTCAGTACATCTGCTGGTCTGATGGTGAACTCAATATCAAAACCCTTTAGAGGACTGAATCAAGCAGAGAAAAACTTTCCTTTCATCTTTCCCTCCTTACCTCTTTTCTTTCCATCTCTGTTTCAGAGTGTCACGGACAATTGCTGGCAGGCCTTCAGATGCAAACAGCTGCTCAGATT
Organism: Etheostoma spectabile; assembly: GCF_008692095.1. Lineage (NCBI taxonomy): Eukaryota > Metazoa > Chordata > Actinopteri > Perciformes > Percidae > Etheostoma > Etheostoma spectabile. Next base: position 16,851,535 of record NC_045741.1, on the reverse strand, counting down.
GTCACAGTGATGGGAAACTGATTATTTAGTCTGCTGTCCCTCCTTCGGGACAGCAACAGTTTCTGTAAGCTGTTGAGGATTCTTAATAGGCTGGGTCCTTTGCCAGAGGCAGCAATATACTGTAGTAGAGGCTCCTACAAATGAACATTAAACATAGCTATGAATAAGGAGAGAGTGGGCCCCAGGGAGGATCTTTGGGAAACATCCGATCAGCATCTGTTTGGAGCTGTAGCTCTGTTTTAGAGAGGCCAGTTAAATGTAACAGGGAAAAGACTGCCTCTTTTCACCTGGAGTTCTGGGCTTCTCAAGCTGGTATTGACTGATCATAGGTCCTCAATTACATTGTTAATAATGTTAGCATTTGATTATTGCGATTTTGTGCTTTCTAGTTGGGGAGCTAACCGGAAGGTTTGTGTGTACAGGCTTTGTGTTGGCTAGACCTCTGTTGGATATCATTATACTGCCTGGTCCTGGTTGCTGCAGCAGCTACAACCCACACCACAAGACCGTGGCCTAGCCCTAAATGACAGTGTACAATCTGTGCTTTGCCTCGGCTGATTCCCAACCCGGTCATTGTTTCAATCCAATTAAATTCCCCAATTGCTAAATGGCCTTCCCACTTCATTCAAAGCTACCATCTTAAACTCTCCACCCCTCTAAATTCCAGCACAATGACACAGCATATGACATAGCTTGACACTAACTTTTTTCCCAAGGAGCACGTTTCAAAAAAAAAGATCAAATACTGTGTTTTTCTTTAATAAAAAGAATACTAAGAGACATTTACAAGCAAAGTGATTTAATTTGTTTGAATATAAAAAAAGTATTCTAGATTTTTAGTTATTTCTGCTTCAAACTGTATTTCTATAATAATTTAACAATCTATGGTTTGCACACATCTATTTTTTGCAAATGTGAGTGAAATGCTCACACTGTGGAGATCTAGTGTTACACTGGTAAAGTGGTTTTCCCTAATGTTGACACTGTCCTTTAAAGCGCTTTAAGCTACATTAGTCTTCTGAAGTCAAGGGACATAGTGTCAGGGCAGTCTATACTGTATTTCTTTACTATGGACACCATGTTACTACTAGCTATAAAATAAGTGCGTACGGTAAGGGGAAAGACAACTATCTGCTGGGTTGGACAATGACTGTAAATGTGCCCTTCAGCAAAGCATTTAAAACCCCTGCTAAAAGACTGTGTATGTAAAAAAAGGTGGTCGCTGGAAAATAAAGTGCAAGCTAATAATCCATAAAAAAGGTTAATAAATAATCCATTCTGAAACTATTTACACACAACATCAGAATTTGTGAATAAATATAGAGATAGATAAAACATAGAATATTAATTTGCTGTTTGTAATCAAGGTTCTACCGACAATAACAGCAATTTACAAATACAACTCTCAAAAACAAAAACATATAATAGATGGCACAGCATTGTTGAATTGACCTCCAGCACCCAAAGCAAGATTGACATCAAGCGGGCGGCCTTCTGGTAGAACTCATGTTAACTGGCATTTGACAAGTACTATCTCTGGGAGTGTACCAGAGCCTAACAGTGCATATCAAGCTCAGAGTCTAATGTGAGGTGAGTGATGTTAGGTGAGGCGAGGCTGTGAGAAGCCTGAGGCGGAACACCAAAGCACAAGGCAGCACTTGGATCAATACTGGCTCAGCTACAGAAGAACGGGGTAAGGATGGTAGGCAGCAAAGAGACAACACTTCCTGATAGAGCGGGCCTCATCATGCACGCATGCATACACGCACGCACACAAGCATGCACACATACGATTTAATGCAATTTACTGTTATTTATGTGATTTTTACTGTTCAATGTATTAACTTTCTGTGATAAGTGCTATACAGTATATATATAAACTTTACTAACATACTTACTTACTGACACACACACACACACACACACACACAAACACACACACACACACACACTTATCCATAATGTTTTGTGTTTTGCTGTATAGTATTTGTTTTGCTGTTGTATATTATTTGTTTTGCTCTTTTATTATGTATAGTATTTGTTTTGCTGTTTTTAATATATGAATACCCTGTGCTTCTTCCTTGAGTGCCGAGAAAGGCGCCTTTAAAAATAAAATGTATTATTATTATTATAATAATACTAGTATTGGTGTTGCATTCCGCCTTTATCATGCCATTTCTTCAGTGTTTTACATATATAAATATAGCATACATATAACAAATATTATGTATAATAAATTACAAAATAATTAATGACCCAACTCGTGACTGCATAGCTGAAAGCAACACTTGTTAGAGGTAGTTGGACTCAACTGTGCGGTCTGAAAAAAAATTAGCTGAAAACATAAAGTTCACAGAGCTATAGAGTTGAGCATTCTTTTTCAGTTGATTTGGCAATAGGAGCTTCCATTTACATTGCAAAGACTCACTGATTTTAGTGTTATCAAAAGTATTACTGAAAATAAAGCCAAGGTGGTTAAAAGCCTTTTCTCTGGGTCTTTTCTTAGTCACTGTTTAAAATATAATACCTAATCTCCTATATCCACACTGCAAACATTGTCAAAAAAGCAAAAAAGTAAGCATACATGTAAAATTAATAAGAAATCAGCACAAAATTTTAAATTCTTGCATGTTTCTTTTGAAATAACAAGCAATTGTATTGGACAAATATTTCCATCTTGTTGGGTGGAGGACAGTAGCACACAGTGAAGCCAAATCAGAAACAGACATCCACAACTGATAAAAATGTCGGTTGGAATTTGTAAAAACTCATAAATAATGGATGCTCCAATTAGGCTGGGGAGCATCTTCAATAAGCCCAGAGTGCCAAGCATGCTTTCTCAGCTCCAAACCGAGGAGCCCTGTTAATGACTGTGCCCGGAGACTTGGGGATCTCCATTAACTCCTCCCACATTTCTCTCAGCCTTACCATCGGACACCCCTCGTCAAGCACCCACTGTCCATGCTTGACCCCAACATATCATACAGAGCGGAACATGAACATGAACATGGGGAGAGGGGGAGCGGAAAAGGGGGAGAATGTGTGTGTGTGTGTGTGTGTGTGT
>NC_045741.1:16841024-16848461 GCF_008692095.1 Etheostoma spectabile | reverse complement strand
GTGTGTGTGTGTGTGTGTGTGTGGGTGGGGGTCTCTTAAGTCTTGGAGATAGCAGAAAACTCAAATAATGTCATATCTCCTCTTACGTGTTTTGTGGCAACAAGAGGCTGTCATCCAATGTTTTCCATGTTGGCATGTTGAACGTATGAATAAAAAAACTAGATCATGTTGCGGATATATCTCTTTCTGTGTGTTAGGAGGAAGGGACAGATTAAGATAAGAGTGTTTGTGATCATTTCTATTAGTGACAGAGAGAAGAAATGAGAAATTTGAAAACCTAGAGAAGTAGAGGGACAGGTATTCTATTCAACATGATGACACTGGGCTCCATTGCATTCTGCTTTATCAGGACTGAGGTCACATCTAGGGAAAGATGACGGTGGATGAGGTAGGGACCACTATCCCCCTCTCCTAACCTGAATTCAGACATAAACAGGAAATTGCCTACAGGAAGGAAGTCATATTTTTTACAGCTGTGCCCTGGACGAGGACAGCATTGTGTGAGAGCTGCATTTTCAATACACGTATGCAATTTACTCAAGATGCCTGATGTTTGCAATGATCCGTTTTACACAGTACCTGAGAAAATGACAAGATGGCCAGTGTGAGGCTCATGTTTGTCTTTACATGAAAACGGTAGTCGTTGTCTTTTCCTGTTGCCATTAAAAAGGCCTCTTCCTGCAGAAGCCACAGATAAAGCTTTTTGTCTCTTTGTTTTTGTTCTTGGATGAAGATCAAAGCACCAGGTCCGGACTCAGGGCTTGTGATCTGTCAGGGTTCGGGATTTATATGGCACTTGCATCCTACGATACTCATCACATCTGCAAGTCAGAGCAATAAATCAGATAGGCAGTCTGCACAGCATTACATATGTATGCTGTGTCCGTAGGGCAACAGACTTTACTTTTGAAGCAAAGGTGTTCTAGATTGTTAAAAGATACTGCTGCTTTAAATGGGGTCTCAAGCACACAGTAATGAGTGAAATACTTCATCAATAACAGTGAGAAGACACTGTTATTGATGAATTATTTCACTCATTACTGTAATATTTTAGAGACATACTCACAGGAACACAGATACTTTTTACGTACACAGAAGAATGATCAATTTTTCTGTCTGACAAAAGGGGGGTTAAACTGGGCTGAGAGGTAGAGGCTGAGAATGGTGAAGGAGGAGGCAGCACAGAGTTCTACAGGAAGTGATTTAATGTCCAAAAAGACATGAGCTTGTTTTTGCTCAGTCTCTTTCCTGTTGTGTTCTGATAGGGACTTCCTCTCCCCAGTGGGGATGGATGCGGGTGTCATCCGTCCATCCATCCATCCCACCCACCCACACACACTGCCCACGGAAATATCATTCTGCTGCCATGCCATCCCTTCAAAAAACTCATTAAACTCTGGACATCAGTGCAAATGGTCACTACGAGTGTTTGTGTATGTATGTGTATATATGTATATATAAATATAGAGCGGGGCAGACATTTTACACATTTATCTGGTGCTTTCATAAACATACGATGACTCACTGTAAATGCCATAGTTGAAAACGTATAATCTTTAAACAATAAAATTGACACCAATTAAAACTGAGAAGGTAAAAAGTAAAGAAGTGAAAGGCAAAGAGGAATGGGACATTACATTCATGTTTGTAACTTGAATGAACTGGTATCCCCATCCATTTGTGTGTGTGTGTATGAGTAGTAACCTGTGTGTGCACTATGTATGGCCCTGAGGAGCCAGATGGCTTAACCCCAACCATGGCAACACCAGGATGATCCCTTCCTGTCTGTCTCAGTATCTCTGCGACCAACTCCCTTCCTTTCCGCTAAAACACAGAGATACAAGCACACACACACACACACATTTGTGTTGCCTTACCTATCTCCTCTTGAAGACATTCTCTCTTTATCCCTACTCATTACTAAACCATGAACATTGTTCTCACCCAAATGGCTTTATCTGTTTTCTTAGAGGAATAAAAACATGATTCAATCCAATATAAACACATGCTAGAAAATTAATTAATTAATCTGTCACTGTAATTGTAATTGTAATGCCTTAAAGAAACAGTATCAACAAAAATTAACATTATAGGGTTCACTGTATTTGTTAGAGTGATGTACTGGATCGCAGTTATTTTCCCACTTCCTATAGCTTGTATGATAAGAGTCCTTCAAAGGTAAACCTGGTATGTCCATACGTTACTCATAAGTGGTACCATTGGGCACTGCATCCAAAAATTATGGATAAACAATGATTCATGGAAGTTCCCACTTCCCATGTCCGCTGGAAAATCAGATTGAATCATACAGATATACTATTTAAAAATTAAAAAGAGTAAAAGTTGGACTTGAAAACATTTTCTATGGATAAAAATGAAAATACAGTCGTATGTTTGACTAAAAAAGAAAGAATCCAGTACTATAAATTATTTCTATCATTCTCCTTGCCGTCATCTTTTGTTGTAGTCTGTCATAGATTAGATACACTAGTGTAGTGCTTGTTTGGAGCATGTGTATGATCAGAAAGGGCCAACTGCTTGGTTCCCAGTATATTTTCCTCAACTTTATCTAACTATAAGCACGGTTCTATCAGTCATTTAACAATAGGAACTGTTCATGGTGCGTGCATGGACTGTGTACATGTTGCAGCATGGACCGTTTTAGAGGTTATAACTAGAGGTATCAGAGTAGCCATGTGTGTAATACCTCTTGTATGTTTGCCAGAAGAAATAAACTATTGTCCGTTGGGTGACTTAATTGATATTCTGGAGTCTTAGTGAGTGTTAGATATGGGCTGAAACATGTGCCACCAGAAACGGAATTTGAATCATTTATATTTGAATTTGAATTGCTAAACTTCACTATTTGCATTGAAAAACTGAATTTGAAATTGCATTGTTTAATTTAAATCACTGCATTGAAAAACTGAATATGAATAGTATCATTTTAAATTGAATTTATTTGTTTGGAACTGAAGTCCAATAAAATTTGATCCTCACTCAATTCAACTCTCTATATATCTTTAAATTCAGTTCTCAAAATTAAATTTCAAGTTACTGTGACAGACATCCAGGTAGTTGAAGAATGAAGGAAGAGCAATGGAGTGCAGATCAATAGAGTTCAGTAGCGCAGATACACAGAACTCCTCTTCGTCCAATCCGCACCTACCTTTTAGAGCACAGTACCCGCCATAAAATGAGGAAGAAGTGCTTTCCTTGTCTCAACCCAGAGACTAGGGTTGCTCGCGGACAAAACAAAATATTTCTACAAAATAACTATAACATTACCAACAGTTAAACAAAAGTTCTTCCTTGTTTCATGGCGGTTACTGTGCTCCAACACATGGTGGCAGCGGTAGTGAACTTTGGCCGTGTTGAGAAAGTAACATTAAGTTAGCAGACTCATGTAAGTTATAGACTCATCTATCAGAGGCTCATCTATGGATTCGGCGTGTCCCCTTTTTTTCGTCTAGCCATCACACATCCTAGTAGCAATGTTGCCAGGGTGGGGGAAGCAGGGAGCCCGGCTCAGCCTGCTGGAGAACCCACTACAGCGCGTAGCAATATGGCCCAGGCAAGGGAGGGAGGGAGGGAGTCTGGTTCAAACTGCTGGAGAAGCCGCAACAACACCTGGCGATGTGCCTCAGCCCTGGGCGTTCACCTAACCTGTCTGTGTACGACTGTATTTTTATGTTGGGTAGACAGCAATCAGTTTTTGGTGGGTTACCACTTTCTGGCAATTGACACTGTTAGCCGGTGAACCGAAATTGATGAGTTTCCAGTTCTAGGGATGCAGCAACTCCCTGCCCCTGCTACTGTACTGCGCATGAGCGGGTATGTATAGTTAGACATAGCAGATTTTAGCTAGCATTTTTCTGTAAAGTAAAATTAATGACTGTGTGGGTGTGTACTGTATTTCACCAGGTCTCTCTGGTGTTTCCACCAGTGACCAAAGCCCCCCACGCCACAATGCTAATCTATTCTCTTCTCTGTTGAGCGATTTATTACTGACTATCACACAGATACACACGGCAAACCCACCATCCTCCTCTATTACTGCTTTATTACTTATTCACCCCATACACATGTATACAGTGTCAGTTTCTCTCTCTCTCTCACACACACACACACACAAACACGGGCATATGTGCTTACATATTCACCTACAGATGGAGGAAATAAGCTCAGTGTCTGCTGAGGATGTGAGGTGCAGTGATGGCACATTAACGATTGGACCCATGACAGCAGTACGCATCGGCCTCACTGAACAAAGCATGCAGCCAGTTTGTAATTCAATGAGGATTGTTTAAGTAAAACAATGGTTCTCGGTCCCACTGAGGGTTAGGAAAGGGTGAGAAAGGTGAGTTTGACAGTAGTAGTTGGCTGGTGTTTTTTTGTTTTGAGCCACGGATGATCCCGTGGGTTTAACGGGGTCGTGAATCAGAAATATCACTGTTGTGCAGCAACATCCACTGTTATTCAGGTAACAGGCTGACAATGAGTGGACTGGATGGGAAATACTGCCAGAATGCTCATTATGGTACAATAAAGACAATTTTGAGGCAATACGACACATGTTTATATTTTTGGCCATTCTTTTTCAGAATGACCTAGAAAAATTAGAAAAAGTAGTAAGGAAGAGTTTACTCAGTGTCTTTGAGAAACACTCTGAGCTTATGAGCGCTGTTTGTGACATTATGGGCCAAGGTACATCTTGTTTATTTAATGGGTGGCTCACCCATTATCAATTAGAAAACATAACATAGCTATAAGCATTGATTAAAGAACGTAGAAGTAGCAGCTAGAGGCATCAATTCTGCTAAAAAAAAACAATTTAAAGAGATTCAGTCATTTATTTGTTTTAAAAATGGTCTCTTTAAACAAAATATTCATTCAATACCAGATAACTCCATTGTTGAACAATGGTGGGTTTATAAATGCTAGCGGCAACTCTGTGGAACTTGTTCCAGGGACAGCACCTTGTTTTTAAATTAAAAATGTTTGCTACATTAGGAGGGTGAACACAATAACTGTATCATTACATAGGATTTAGTACACTAGCCCTGCAAGAAATGTTAAATTTGTGGTTATAACATCAAGATATGTGACACAACTATAAGTATGTGATTTTATATATTCCTTACTCCTTCAGCCATACATATGTACGGAGCCCCGGAGGTGACATGGAGAAAAAACATTACTGGGGAAAAAACACTTTTGCGACTTTGTCTTGCAATTTTTAGTTTTATTTGCAAAACCTTGAGTTTCATTTGAGAGATCACAACTTTGTTTCGCGAGATATCAAATTTTATTAGCGATACCTCAAGTACATGTTTCCCCCCCACCCCCTTCATGTGACCTCCGGAGCTTCGTACATATACACTTTGTAGGGGGCAAAGCTATATGGCCTGGAAGTGTGTGTGTGTGTGTAAGTTTTCGCCAGCGTATTTGCATTCCTTGCAGCCCATTTGGTCTATGCTAATGGAGTCTACTCATGCAGAGCAGCAGGTCTTAATGAAAACTCTGGCTGGTGATCAGTGCTATTGATCAGCCTGAGCCCCAGCTTTAAGCAGGGCTAATTGATCAATCACCACTGGTTGCTTTGGATTAATGGAACATTGCTGTTGCTCCCCCCAAGACATACCCACCTCTCATGAAGAGGCATGAGTAAGTGCATGTGTCTGAGATATAAACACTTAATTTGTGCATATCTGAGTATGTGAAAGAGAGCTGGAGCAGAAAAAAGTACTAGATTATAGAGTCTGTGAAAGGCCCAATGTGACATTTTCCCATAAACCCAGCATCAATCTCTTTGGTGCTTACTAAAGTAAAGAGTTTATTTTCATTAAATTAAAGTGTATAACACGTAATCAAACATCTACTGAAATGAAAGTAGAATTGAGGTTTTTATACTGTACAAGCTAAGGCTGTGCAGTTAATTGAATTTTAATTTTCAATTTTAACGACCACCAAAATAGTATAATCGAGAAAATGCCATGTTTTGTTTTGCAAGAACACTCTTATTTTGTCTTGTATTATTTTGTTCTGAATGACGCGCATGTGCACATCCACACGTGCACATCCGCCCCTCCCAAAGCCATGAAATCTCTCAGCAGTCAAGGAGGCCAGTTGCGTGCATCCACTGGAATTTAAAAACTCAACATGAGTAAAGATGGCAGAAGGAGGGCAGCCACAGCAGTGTTAGGTGAGCAAAAAAGGCAAATCAAAACGTTAGCTAACCCTGCGCTCCCTATTTTTCTTTAGGTAGCTAGTAAATTATACCACTGAGGGCAACATTATTGTTCATATTTTAGCAAAATGTTTATCAATGACAGTGGGCTAGTAATGGTCAATATTGTGTTATGGATCTGGAATTGTTCCTTAGCTGTGTAAAGTAAAGTGTGATATCTGTAAAAGCTGAACCGACTCACAGTTGAAAAACAGATTTTATTCTGATCCAAAGACTCTTTCTGTGAGATAAAGGATACTAAAAGATTAAACCATTATATCCAAAAGTTAATGAGTAATAGTGTTAAATAATTGTGATTTCAAGATTGACCAAAATAATCATGATTATTATTTTTTCCATAATCAAGCTTTTTTGAGGGGATCAAAGTGAGCCAGTGGGGCTAAGTGCTAGAGTTTTCTCCTCTTAGTTTTTTTTTGACTAATCAGTCATGTCTTGCTCAACTATGAAAGTTGTCTTTGATCGATAAATGTTGTTTTATATGGAAAGGTTTTACTGTAAAATGACAGTAAAATCTCAGACATCAGTTTTTATGTTTGTGAGTGACATCTGAGAGACTGATCTTCTCAGTGTAGCCTGTGTTTTTTTGGGGGGTGGGTATGAAAAAGCGTAATAAACATTTGCTAATAGTATATAACTGACCGCTATTCTCCTTTACTGCAAATCGTAAAATAGCAAGGGGATTCTCCATACCTCTGATATGATGGAAATGCTGGCCACAGGTGGAGAAATGTGTTATACTGTTTGTCCAGAGAAATGACTCCAGTCTGGTATGGGGGAATTTTAATCAACAGTCTGTAAAAATATACAATAAAACTTGCCTCACCTTGGTTTAAAGCGCTGCCAATCTATCCAGGAGAAATATTGTTAGTCTGGATTGCTACAGAGAGCTTTAAAACCCAATTCTCTAGTCTAAATGCTGTTTAATTTCCAGAATATGATGAGATTATAATACATTTTTGACAAGAACAATGATTAAAGGTGTGCTGGTCCCATAGCTGACAGATATGACACCAGCAGTCCCCCTGCCAGGAAGGAATGAAGCATACAGGCCAAAACAGGAAGCCCCAACAACACTCCTAACACACACACTTACAGCAACCCTCCTATTGAATGATTGACATGCATGCTGGCCAGTGGTGGCTGCATGGAGGATTTGTGTCTGTATGTCTGTTTGGGGGGGGGGGGGG
>NC_045741.1:16838411-16841014 GCF_008692095.1 Etheostoma spectabile | reverse complement strand
GGTTCCAGCTGGCCTGTCATGGGACTCCCAATCGCGTGTGAATGGTACTCAGAAGGAGCTATGGTTAACGGGTCCAACGCTGAAACACTCAACAGGCTGGAAATGTCAACTGGGGTGAGTGCAGCAGGGCAAAACCAGAAATATTATTTTTATGTTTTATGCAACAGACCACAAGTGCCTATGGATTCTTTGGACAATACTGGTTTATTTAATAAAAATATTTCAATTTTTTTTTAATTTTAGGAAGGATTGAAAAACATAGCTCAAAAAGCACATAACATTTAAATACAAACTGAGAAATATCTCACATAGAGTTTAACTATACTGTCTTTACTTGCTAAACCTTCCTAATCTAATGACATACAGTATGTCATATTTATATAAAATCATAGAATGTTGCTGCTGCATTACTCACGGCTAAGCAAGCCACTCGGGTTGCAGTAAAGGTGTTATGCTTTTATTCTGATAAGTTCATACACATTGTATTATTTGACTGTTCCAACATTGCAACACATAGAAAGCTAAAGTACAGCAACATAAGATAGAACAGGAATCCATCATGAATCAAATTATGAATAACACTTACTAAAACCTTACATTTGATTGTGATTGGACAGCACAACCTGTCAAGTCTCAAATAGCAACAGACTACCAGTACAGTCTTTCCCCCGAAAGAACGCCCGAGAAAAAAAACACACACACACACACACACACACACACACACCTCCCATCATTAAGTTAACCTTGACCAACTAACCAGCCACACATAAACACTCACACCCTCTTATCCTTTGACTGACTCGCACATTTTGTGGAATGAGACCACACTTCCACCAAATAACCTCTGGTGTGAACTTAATTGTGTATACTCTGGTATTGAGTTTCGGACCATGCCTGGGTCCCGTAGCGCTCAAAGAGAAACAGACGCTGTAAACTTGACAATGAGTGAGAGAGAGAGATAGAGGGGAAAAAGAGAGGGAGCAAGAGACATGGACCACCCAATGGCTGTGAAGAAAAACAAAGCTGGGTGGAGAGCAAAGTCAGCTTCGATCACATCAGAGGTAGGACAGTTGGACATTGTTGGGTTGTAGCCGTTCATTGAGGTTGAAAGAAGCAGAGAAAGTGGAAAGGGTAAAAAAGTCGTTTCATCTTTGAGTCTGTTTTTAGCAGTTGTTGAATAAGTATTTAGATCCTTTCCTTTTACGTAAAAGTACTAATACAACACTTTACAAATACTCTGTATTACTCTGTATACTCTGCATTAATAATGTTTCTAAAGTAAGTATTTAAGTATCATCAGAAAATGTACTTAAAATATTAAAATCTACTCAATATAAAAAAATCCTCACATTTTAGAAACTGTAAACAATCAAAACAGTTCTTTCAATCAACTAAGTGTTTTATCAGCTAACCATTTCAGCTGTACTTGTAGGCCGGTATATTGTTGGTTAGTTTAATTTATAATAAAACATTGTATTTTATAAACTACATGTGTTTTGTGGGCAGATATCTTATTTTGTAAAGTAACAAGTAACTAAATAATTTTTAACAAGTAACTAAAGCTAAAGTAGAAATAGAAAGTGGCATGAAAAGTTAAGTATCAGTACCTCACAGATGTACATTAGTACAGTACTTGAGTAAATGAACATAGTTACATTACACCACTGGTTTTTAGTAACATTTCTCTCAAAGCAAAACTGCTTAATCTAACTTTTGTTTTAGATAAAGGACTTCTTATTTACATATATTATATTGTCTTAACATATTGAGTACATTTGTTTGTCTTTTTATCTTTATATATTTTTTAAAATAATTTTGTAGTACTAGTTTCATTTTCAGACATTTAAGGGCCTTTCACTTAAAATTATAAAAACGTTGTGATATAACTTTCTTTTTTCTTTTTTTTACATATTTAAGAAATAAACAGTGACAAACAATTACAAACAATAAACAGACAAAGAAAGAATTGCGAAATAATTTGAAGCAGCCATTTAAATTAAACCTTCTTAATACAAAGTCGGTATTTCTTCCACAGTTTTATGTTGTGGCATTAAATGAACATAGCTGCAATTAACACTAAACAAAGATTAAGAGTTATCTACAGGTGTCTATCTTTTTCCAACATTGTACACATCGTGCTGTATAAATAAATTCACTCCATAATGAGGAACGTTTTTTAAGAAGTGGGCTTATGGCCGGCTTTGAATCTAAATCACAAAGGATGCTCCGTTTACTCTTGTCTAAACAAAGGTAAAGACTTTTCTCAAAGAAAATGCAATTCATAGAAAGTGCTCTCCCTTATTTAATAAAACTGTTATTTTAACAACATTGTACATTATATCTTGTTTACATTATCAACATTATGTGACTCTAAATATCAGATTTTCTACAATTTTGGATATAAAGGACTTTAGACTTTTGCATAATATCAAAATACCTTGTTAAAGTAGATATGTGATGATGTGGTTCTAATGTTGGCCACTAGGGGGACGAGGATATGTAGAGAGCAATCACAGAGTTTGAGGCTTCAATTTATTTCAGTAGGGAGGAGGTCAGTCAAGCATTGGTGATCATGTGTAAGGGTGAGAGAGAGAGAGAGAGAG
>NC_045741.1:16828601-16838401 GCF_008692095.1 Etheostoma spectabile | reverse complement strand
AGAGAGAGAGAGAGAGAGAAATCTGCTTAGCCCTGTAAGTAGTTTTGTTTTAGATAAGACGTAATTTTGGCAGTTTACAAAAAGAAAAAAGTTGCAGGATGTGGATTGTAATTGGAAATCAAGGATTGCACAAATGTGTCAAAACTCACATTTTATTGTACTTAATACCGAAGTATTAAGAAGTGTGAGCTCCATATTTTTAATTAATAATTTTTAATCCATTACATTTTTACATGAGTACAATTTTGTGTCATGTTTTTATTATTATTAATTTACAACAGCATTAATAGGGGATAATGCTTAATAAAGCTGACTTAATAAATCAAACTGATACGTTCTAACTCAGTGAGAGGACTAACACTGCTGTTGAATGTGTCAACCCAACTCAGTAGTCACACAGCCCCTGACTTCAGTCTGTTTTTGTCTGAAGGTCAAAGATCAAATGCCGCTGTTGACCCCCTGAACCGTCCTGTTACCCAAAGCTCAAAGTCCCACTAAAGCGACTGATATACCCTGCTGTGTGATGTGTGTGTCAGGAGTCACTTACCTTCCTATGCAGACAAGTGTCTTTGGAGGTTTGGCTCAAAGGATTTTCAAGTCTCTCTGGAACACAAGGAATGGACAGCTGACCTGAAGAAACCGCACCCCCCCCCCCCCCCCCCCCCCCCCCCCCCCCCCACACACACACACACACACACACACACACAAACACAGTTAGGTCTGCCAAAACTAATTGACTACATACATGCACACCCAAGGACACATACTTGGAGCAAGTGAGGGGGTATCTTGAAGTCATGTTTCATTAAATAATAATATATAAAAGACCATTATTTACATTTTTTAAGTTAATGAGAATTATATTCATTTTACAACTCAAATATTTCCCCTGAAAGTCCTAACTCAATATTGTGAGTGTGATTTTTCTATTTCATATATGTACTGAATAATGATACAGGGACAATCCAAGAGCAACATTCAACAAAGGCTAGAAGTAAACTTATTGGTCCATTTGCATGAGCAGTATGCCCTCAAACTGAATGAACTGAAAAGCCAATGTGTTTCTGAAAAAAAGCTGCACCTTAAGCACCTAGGAATGGAGCACATCTCATCACTACAATGATGGATTTCTATTTCCAGAAAGTGGGAAAGGAAAGGGCTAGTTTTGGCAATTCAACTTTGTGCCAATCCTCTTGACCTGTGGTACATCATTTGTCATAAGTGAAAATGAAGAGTTCTCTTACAAAAATAACATATTTAAGATCTTAACAACAATAATATATTAAGATAACAATTCAATACTGCAAAATATTAACAACTATCAAAACAAAGGTATTTTAGTGTCCATGTGAACCATGAAGTTAAATAGAAAACAAAATATCCAACAATTTCTCCCCTTTGTTTGACCTGTAAGATGCACTGATCTGAATCAAGTATAGATGGCAACAAGACAGAATAGTAAAGGATAGCTCAAAGGTGAAGGATTATAAATTGGAGCCAATTAAAGCAGAAAACAAAGAAGGCAGGACAAGCGTGGCTAATGATACCATATTTATCAACTTCTGACACTCATTTTACATTTCGGACAGTTAGCTGATGCACCTGGATGGTCTTAAATTGACTGAGCAGGTTCAGTAAGGGTTGTTCAAGGACAATCCAAAAGGCCAGAGGACTGAGAACAGACACAAGGGTGAGTTTAAAAATCCTGGTTAGCTCCCTGGGAAACATTTGCAACCAACCTAAAACTAAGAAAATGCTGCTAATGTGTTAGATATTGTTAGTCATCCCAGCTAACATCAGTTTGTTCATCATGTCTAAAACTTTATTTCACAAGAACAGGTAAACCCCGACTGTCCGTCTACCTGCCTGTCTCTCTTCTCTCGTTCAGGGCCTGTCATGACTGCTCTATAACAGGCATCCTGTGTCTGGATTAATCTCCCTGGTTGACTGCTGATGTGAAGGTGGGTCGGCCGTCATCCACCAACACCAAAACTAATTTCACTGTGTAACTGCATGACACCCCCGCCCACCATCCCCACTGACACCCATACACATTGCAAAATATCTTCATCTGTCTCTGTCTCATCTACATGGAAGAGGGCAGGAGGGCGGGTGACTAGTCCGAAGGAGAAAGGTCAGCGCAATGAAGGAGTTCATCATTCTGAGGTGTCAGAGTCGCTCTTTAGGAGAGCAGATGAAGAGGAGACGATAGGAGGGAGGGAGTAACAGAGAAAGACGGGATGGTGGGGTCTGTTTTATATTTGTCCAGTTATTGGTTGCAAGCCAAAAGTTTGTCATGGCCTACGGAGTTGGCTGGCATCCACTTTTTTGCAAGTCAATCATTAAACTGTCTGTATTACACCAACACGTTTGGTCTTTGATTGTAACTTAATTATGAGAAAATTGTACACACACACTCCTCTTACTCAAGCTACGAATGGTCATTTGGTGGCTAGAAATACACCAGAGGGTTTATCAAACACACACACATAGACACAATCAGTCATTCAGAAATGATCACACAATGCATCCACTACACTTGCAGGCGTCTGGCATGAGGTAAACAGCTTTTAATAGCATCAAACCCACTGCAGTTTGTTTGGGACCATCTGTCCAGTCTATTGTGTTTCTCTGTTGTGGCTCTTTGGAAGCCCAACCGGTGACAGCTGATGTATGGGTTCTTACAAAGCCCCCAGCCAGGCCCTCGGGATCCTGCCACACTGTTTTCTCTCTGTCTACTATCTAGTTCTTCTGCTTTTTCTTCAGTTTTTGTCTGCTTATTTTCCTTGTCCCTTTTCAGCTTCACAAAGTATTTTTCATCATGATTTTTCAATCTACATCTTTCAGTGGTGCTATGTCAGTTCAGTCGTGGGAGGAGTAGGGGAACAGGAAAGTGTGTGCATACATGTGTATCTGTGTTGAAGATGCAGGCTGAGGATTAGCACCAAACATAGTGTTTATCAACTGAGTTTTTGGCAGATTGGCTATAGTCATTTGTTGTGCAAAAAATATTTTTTGAGAGAAGCTATGGGTTGACCTTTTCACCTCAATACAGTCAGAGATTTTGGCATTTAGGAAAGGCATATTCATGCACTTCCCCACTAGCTTGTGGTTGACTGTGACTGAGTAAATACAATGACCCAAATGCAGCCATTATGTAAGCTTGTTGCCGAAATACTTCTGAAATATGATTTCATCCAGTCTCTATATTGGAACAAATACAACTTAACAGCGTTTACAGCCATGAGAAGAAATTATGACAGGTCTGTAAACAATTAACTAACCAGATCAAACACAATATTCATCTGCAGTACAATTACGGGATAGTATTGACCATTTATTCCACGGTTAATTCTGGACAGATGCACAATACAATGAGTGAAATTGGAAAACAGGTCGAACTTAATTAGAAGGTTACTTCAACACTTCCTTTACCAGCCTGCATCATGCATCCATGTATGCAAACATAGTATGAGCACCACTTACACATTTCTCCGCCCAATGTGGAATTTTCTATTGCTTATAGAAAATACACCAGTGTGAAAGTAAGGAGGTTCCTTGAGAGGTTAAAGGGTACACTGGAGTTGAGCAGTGGGGGTGATAGCTGGGTTCAGGAAGTTTTCACTCCTTTCTTCCCAGGGTACCCCTGGCCTCTCCCACTTTCAGTCAAATACTGAAAGAAGCCAGATGCAGGCAGGATAATCACCACCTAATAAGAGGCTATATAGAAAGAAGGCTGGCGTTGTTACACTACGAGCTTGAAAGGCATGTGCACACAGATACACACTCACACTTACACACATGGGTGTGGAATACATATGCACGCACATAGGTAGGGCAGGTGTAATTATGGTACACAATGACAAACATTAGAAAGAAGCGATCGCTCCCAATCTGTGCACATGTGAACAAGCATGTGTACAAAAAAACAAGACCTGCACATACAAACACACAGACACCCACACATCAGATCATTTTTCCTTCTTCTGACTTTAGTCCTCTACTACCATCCAAGAAAAATGTTAGCACATGGCAAGAGATAGGAAGAATTTTACTATATGCCAATTATCAATTTAGAAAGACAGAACAGGATCCCCTATGGTTTTGTGTATGGTTGGTTTCTGTTTTGTTGCAACCCAATGAAAGAATATGAGGCTAAGTATTGAAACTGTAGACCTACCCACACTCTAAAAGTTGCAGAATTTTACTGAACTTTTGGGATTTTAAATGCTGACCAAAAAACTTAAGGGATAACTCCCCAGAAATAGTTCACAAGCCCAGATTAGTTTTGACTTTTGACTGTGAGAGTTTTAATATAAGATATAGTTTTTTTTGGTCCTCATTAAGTATTAAAAGTTGATTTTTGTTTGTTATTTTGGAACAACTTCAATGTCTAGAGTATTTTGGCAGTGTGTAAACACAAAACAATCTTCTAACCACCAATCTTACATTTCCTCTTAAAAAATGGCTCAACATCAACCAGTGATGGTGAGCTTCAGCCCAAACGGAATCAGCACAATATAAAAAATGTAGCATTACTGTGGTCTACTGTTCCATATGTATTACAGTCATGAATATATGTGTAACTTCATATTTTTTGGACACAAACACTGAGAGGCTGATTTTGGCTAAAACCCTTTGCATTGATGAAAGTGTTTGTTAAACGTAGCAGTGCATTTACTAACACTGATTATGTAAATGAGCAAAGCTGCAGTGTACAACATTTTAGAGTTCTGATGCCAACAGATTTTGTAGTATTTCAAAACGGATTGTTGTGAGGAGTTGTACTGTATGTGCCTTGCTTTAAGGCCTCTTGCTATAAATATGCAATCCATCCTTTCACACACACACAACACAACCATTAGTCCAAACGTACACATCCCCCTGTGGCACAGCACATCTAGTGTCCTGCTCTTAAACCATCAAAAGCAGAATCTATATTCTCCCCTTTGCCTTTTTTCATTTGAGTGACTATGAGGAGCAGCAGCAGCTGCAGCCTTTCTCCCTGCTCGTGATCAGCCAGGGGGAGGCAGTAGGTTTAGCAGGCGAGGCAGATTTATGGCGGTGGAGGTGACCTCTGGGGCCGTAACACGGTGATGGGTGAGTGGCTCTCAACAGTAAGCTACTGGCACTTGACAAAGTGCCCGAAGCAGAATGAATTTACTTCTCTTTTCCTCAATCATCAAGCAGCCACTGCCCTGACCCCCATCCTGACTGCTATAACAAGATCTCCCATCTCACAAGGGCCTGAAAAATTTACTGTCACATCTACTTTTCAATGAGCTCAAGTGAGCACTTCTTTCACCTTCAACGGAGCAGGTGCCGGCGTGGAGGAGGGCTAACCTGCCCAAGTGTGTGTTTGTGTGCATATTCTACGTGTGGTGTGTGTGTAAGAGAGAGAGAAAGAAAGAGAGAGAGAGAGAGAGAGAGAGAGAGAGAGAGAGAAAGAATTTGTATATACAGACATATATGTAGGTCCACTGACTTGCTCCCTCACTAACCCCAACTAACAGTCTAACACCCACAGACCTTCACAAACATTAAATAACTTTAATAAAGTATTTGCAAACACAATCCCAGAAGCAAGAATGAAATAATATTGCATTGTAATTTGTTTTAAAACACAAAGACATACAATATTGTACACACACACAAACACACAGAGAGAATGAGGTGGCCAGGCAGGGACACAAAGGGCACAGCTATACGGATGTCAGTAGACACCTTTACAGTTTATATTAGGAATCAATCTACCTTATCACACACACAGGCACACAGATACACACACACACACACACACATACACACACACACACACACACAAGGCATTATGAAGTCTGTGTGTTTGCCAGCTTTCATCAGCTTGATGGCAGTAGAGTTGAACTTAATGATCCTGATATTTATTTTATATGCAGACGATAAATCTTGGTGCACACACATTCAAATTTCACCCTTCTTGCACTCTAGTTGTTAAGGTGAAATAACAAAGGATGTGACAAAGTAGACCAAAGTACTGTTATACAGTTCGTAAATAGTTAAGATTAGTAGGTAGTTGCTAATTTCTGTAACTTTTGGCAGTGTGTTCTGCAAAAAGGAAAAAGTAACATCTACCTCTTTAATTAAATCAAGTTTGGTTTGTTTGGTTATTTGTTTATATCAAAAAGTCAGATAAAATATGAATACTTTTTCATGGTTGTAAAAAAGTGTATTAAAAAAAGATATGTTTCTGTTATAACAAATACTTAAATAAATAGGAAACAAAAAAGAGGATGGGAAATGAAGCAAAACAATGACTTAAGAATAAATAATGTGTGACAAGTTAGCAAGTGCATTGGAGGAAATGCATTCTACATTTGTATTGTTATGATTTAAAATAAACTGCATAAACTTAGTAGGAACACATTTCACTAGGTGGAACAATTTCAGGTTTTGGAAAGGCTAATGGTAAGGATTCCAAAAAGCAGAAAAAGTTAATTTAGCTTAAACCTATTTTGATTTAGGAAAGTAGAGATAGATCTACAGAAATCCTATATAATAATATAATATAATTTGGTCTGTAAGTCTTTTTCCCTTTAATTCTTGGCCATTAAACATACACAGGACAGCAGTTGACATTCAATATTTTGTCTCAACAAACTGACACAGTGAAAATATCTGGAGATGGTTCCACTTGTTTAAATGGTTACTGCATCAAATTGTCCATATATAACCGTTACCGTACCAATCAATACACGGTATATTAGATGAAGGAAGTTGGTTATGCCATTTCATTTTGTCAACTTCACTCTTTAAAATGCCATAACTAATTCAACCTCTTTTATTTTATTAGGCGCTCTTTTGTCCACCCTCACTTACTGCGATAATGTTATCATGATGAGCCAATAAAAATCAATGATTAAACGTGTAATTTTCCAGAGACAATGTATTAAAATTTATTGTCTCTCTCTCTGGCGAGCCATCATATCAGCCCTGGAGCGGCAGACACTCTGCAGGTTACAACGGAAAGTAAAGGAGGGCATTAAAAGCTATTCAATAAGCCACTGTAAAATTGATCAGGCCATAAAAGCTGCTACCAGCCTGCTCCCAGCCCACTCCAAACAGGGTAATGTTGAGGAGTGGAGTGAGTGACTGAGTGTATGAAAAAAGACAGAGAGGAGAGAGAGAGAGATATAAAGGAAGTGAGAGATGGAAAAGAGAGAGAGGAAGATAAAGGAAAAGGGGAAGAAAAAGAAATAAGAGATGGACTGAAGCTGAGATACTTTTTTAGTGAGCAGAGAAAAAGAGAGAGAAAATAGAAAAGTACTACAGTACACCAGGAAGTGTGAGGGGAGAGTGATACAGAGTTTGAAACAAACAAGATAAAACACAGGGAGAAAGGAGCTGTGATGTATTTGCTGACTCAGCGCTGACTGTATAATCACATAGCAGTTAAACAGTGTGAATCGCCATCCTATACTTTTATTAAACCATTACGTGTACTGTAACTCACCGGTCACTATTTAAGGTATTCTGCAGCAATACTCTATATTTAGTTCCTCTTTTCTCTTTCCAGTTTCATCATTTATACATAGTTAATGTACAGGGTAAACCAAACAGAGAAGACTATTACATTATCAGCACTCAAGAAATGCATTGTGTGTAATAGAGCCCTAGACTTCTGAGTCATATACAACTTCCCAGTTATGGTGGGACTTTAACAGAAATTACTTTACTTTTTAAATGAGTGTCTTTTTTGATTAAAGGTGCCCTACCACACGTATTTCATTACTTTGTGGCAATGTCTGAAGTTCTACCATGGATTCTGTAACATTTATTGTGTAAAAGATGCCTTGGTTACCTTGTTTCAAGCCATTCTAGCGTGGTATAGAAAGCCTACAGGGAGACTCAGCATGATTTGTGCCAGTTCTCATAAATATTAAGTCAGCTAAGCTGCTTGACTCTGATTGGCTAACAGCTAGTTAATGGGAGCCTGGCTATCAGCATCCTTTACCCAGCGCAACTGGGCGAGCTCATTGATAGTAATGAGCTCAGGCAACATGACATCAGACTGACCAGCTTTTGTTATTAGCCTGATTTCTCCACTTATTTCTTTTCAGTGGCTAGAGCTGAGAGAGGAGGTAGCAGTTCATTTTCACATTCACAACATGACAAAAACATATATGGACCCAACATATTTAAAAAAAATCCAAGTAAAACGGTTTTGTACGGCAGGGCACCTTTAAGTCAGACATGTTATCCAATTTAATGTAAAATTATATGTTTGTCTTCTGACTATCAAAGGTGGTAATGCACTAACAATATGTAAACACTGTTCACATCACACATCATGCCTCATCCAACACAACACAAACGTCTGGCACTAGAATAGATTCTGTTGCTGCCTGTGTGAACATAGAGTGCCAATGTGTTATTGGCCAATTGTGACGGATTATCGGAAACTAGTGGCAAGTAAGTCAAAAGGACAAAGTTAATCTCTTCAGAAGCAATTTTCATATCATCAACGTCTCCCATCAAAAACAATTTACTGTAGGTCAATTGAGGCCAAAATCTTAGGTCACTAAAAAAGAAAGATGTGCCCATTCTCCCACTAACTTCAATGAATGCAGAAAACTCTCCAAAAATGGGGAAAATACTAAGTGGCAGCCCTTTAAGATATATTGTTTGATAATCCATATGGACAGTATGTCACTTGGGCCTTTCTACTGGGGTCTTAAAAAAAGAAATAAATGAAGAATTAAGATAAATAAGAAAATTCCAGAAGCAAAGAGTGGTGCTGTCGGCTGAATCAGTGGCAGCGGCTCGGCAAACTGCGTTTTTCTTTTAACTTTCAATTCTCCTAAGCATCCGTGCTTCACAGCCCCTTGGGCTATTGCCTTTCTCAATCTGTCCCTGGAGAGGCAGGAGTTATGGTCCCTGTCGATTGAGGAGAAAGGGATGTTATTCCCCTGTCACCCCCTGGTCGCGCCGCCATCCTCCCTGCCCTGATCTACGGCCTGACTCCCCCCTTACCCCATTCCTCCCTCCCTCTTCCCCACTTTGCTTCGTCGTAAGCTGCTGGCTATTTCATGCCATGGGCTGTTGAGATGAGGACGATGGAAAAATGTTGGGGGGGGGGGGGGGGGGGGGGGGGGGGGGAATTGGGGTGCTGTTATTGGTTTAGAGGTCTTCTTGGCAGCAGGCATGATGGTAGTGGTGGGGACTGCTTTAGTACTATGTAAAGACGCCTGCAGAAAAATTGACGCATGTGTATGAAAATGTAGTAGACACACAACAAATGGACAGAATTTTTGATTTAGGCTGATGTATTTCCGTACAAAATATTGTGTAGTGCAGCTTTATTCAATGCACATTTACTAAAATAGAGTGTGTCCCCTCTTTGTTGGAGAGCAAGGTAATGACGTGGGGCGTGGGAGTGATAAACTGTGAGACAGCTCGGCCCAGGAGAGGTGACCTGCCCCAGGGAGCATGCAGGTCTTTGCGTGAAACCCTTGATAGGGGAGCAGTGACAGGGTTAAATATGAAAGGCAGTTAGCGGGCACTTGTGTGTGATCAAAGGGTCCATGTCCATGTCCCTGTAGGTTTGGTTTCATGGTGTGAGGCTGACTGCTAGAAGTGCATTTCATCAATTCACCAATATTATTCAAATATATCACACAATTATTTTTAATGTTTGATTTCATTATCTCGTTTGGTTACAATTTCATGACTATGTTGTCTTTAATGTAACAAGGTGGATCTTTATTTTTCAAACTTTTGGAAATGTTTGTGTTGTATGATAGCATGATAGCTGAAGGGGGGGG
>NC_045741.1:16826386-16828591 GCF_008692095.1 Etheostoma spectabile | reverse complement strand
AACCAATGAGAAATCTCTGCAAACATAGAGTACTAATAACAATCCTTCAAATGACAAAAGCTTGGCTCAATCCACGTGTTGAAATATATGTCTGGATAACTTTGCATTCATGTTTCAATATTTGCAATCTGAGTTTCATTTGTGGTTTCTACAATGTGTGACAATGTGTCTTGGTTTTGTTCTCTGGTTTAGTTGAAATATTTAAGATTCAACAAACAGCTGGCTCCTTTAAACCACCAACGGCACCAATGAACGTACAGACATCAGTACACCTGACACATGCTCAAGAGAAGATTTCCACACCTCGGAATGGTCATATCATTTCCATACTGGCCAATGCTAAGCCTCTTTTAGGTACTATTGCACCTTAGGCAAATCCTGAGTTTGTGAGGGTCTCTCTGGGTGAAGCAATAAATAAATAAGCAGATAAATAGATGAATAACCGAGAGGAATGGGTGCCTATGCGGCTTGGCCATCCATCATATATCCTATTACCACGCACTCAGCGGCACCTGCAGTATGTAAAATGCAGTCAACCTCTGTAAGCAGATACAAATTCAACTCTTTCCTCCTCAATTTGTTATATCTGACAACGCCACTGCTTGTGCCTAGCTGTTTCTTTGAATTATGGATATATTCCCTTCACAAGACTTTTGCCTGTGCGTGATAGCATGGCGCTGTTATGCAGAACAACTGTGGAAAACAAATTTGAGAAGCCTGGTACGCTTTGTAGCGGCTGGGCGAATATGCATAAACAGTTGCGCTTAAAGCCACTTAAGAACAACCAAATGGGCTCAATATTTCATCTTTGGATTTGTTTCATTGGGGGTGATGAATATGAAATGCCAGAATATGTTATGAGTGCATAAAACGCAGTCTTGTAAGTGTTTCAAATGATCTAACAATGTTTTGGAGATTTTTCACACACCAGTGAAAAATGGTGGAAAAGTGCTTTAAACTGACAATTTAAATCTTAATTCCTGCCACAAAGTTTCCGAATTTAACCATGACACATGGAACGACAAATATTACAAATATCATTCACGAACAGAGAATAAAAGAAATGGAAGGAATGGGTGTCAGAGGAAGAGAGCGAGCAAAGAAAAAATAAAAAATAAAAAGCTAGCGAGTTAATACACATTAACAAATCGGACGCAAGAGGAAGAGAGAATGAAAGAAACCTAGTGGGAGAGAGGAAGAGGAATGTAAATATATGACAAACCCATAGCACATTTTGACTGTTGCGTGTTTGTTTGGGTATTTACACTGAGGCTACAATCAAGTCCTCAAAGCTTCAGCCCACATGACAAGAGCCCATTTCAGGGCCACATATCCTCTAAACAGCCAAGCCAACAAGCCAAATCTCAAACACACACACACACACACACAAAACCCGAAAATTCATATCCACTTATTTGTCCATCATTTTAAATTTCATAAAGGATGCAGGGAAAACCGTCAAATTTAATTTGTGCACAGAGAAAGGGGAGGCGAAGATAAATTGTAGAGAAGGGATTTTTTTGTGACTTGGCTGAACTTTTATGCCATGTTTGCTTTGAGCAGATGTAGAATTAGTACACATCAGCTTGCATCAGCAAGACATTGAACACGAGCTGCCGCTGAGAGGCCAAATACCTCTCTGTCACACAGGCACACCTCTGCTCGAAAGTCTGTGATTCTGCTTTGGTAATTATCAATGTGATGTCAATTCCCAGAGCAACAAATTCTTATTCTTATTCTTCCTAAAGCACGTTTGGTGTCTCCCAATACCATTGGCCTGTTGCACCAGTTGAAACCAAAGCACAAGTAGTTTTAAACTACTATCAAACTAGGAAAAAGACTGTTATTCCGCCCACATAAAGCCAGCATGTAATAACTTCTCTTTTTAAATTGACTGGTAAAATACAGAAGGTCACACTTAAAGGCAAACATTTATTGCTATGTTCAAAACAGACTTCCGTGCACACAGACGATTGATTTCTGTTTGAATACAGTAGTCTTAGAAAAAAACGGTACTGCAGGATAGTGCTTCATAATGTTAAACAAATGTGTCTTTGAAGTGAAAAAAGTACAAATTTATATTTACATTATATTTATATTTAATTTATATTTATATATTACAGTATGTGAATTATGCTCTCTTTCTCTCTCTTTCTGTGTTTGTGTGTGTGTGTGTGTGTGTGTGTGTGTGTGTGTGTGTGTGTG
>NC_045741.1:16820133-16826376 GCF_008692095.1 Etheostoma spectabile | reverse complement strand
GTGTGTGTGTGTGTGTGTGTGTGTGTGTGTGTGTGTGTGTGTGTGTGTGTGATACTTAGACTGTCCTGCTGGTAAAGATGGCATGCAGTTAAGGACATGGACTTTATTCTCTAACAATTAAGACATTGAGTTTTCTTGTGTTAACTTGAGTGGACATCACCAATATGTATCCCTAATACAGTATACTGTATATTTCATTGATACAGCAGACAGTGTTATTAAGGCAATATAATAAATATATTGTGACTTTTCCAATTTTGCACAGCTCTATACATAGTGTGTGGTCTAAAGAAGTGGACCTGCAAACAGAAGAAAATGAATCAACAGCAAGCACCCAGATGAAATTGCTTTAAACATGCTGTCATTACCCAAGGGAATATTTCTTTTTTGTATGTTTGGAGCAAGGGATCCTGTTGCATGTCAATAAACTGGGCTAAACATACATGACAAGTGATGGTATGTGGGTGGAGGGAGACAAGGGGGAGTCAACCCCCTGGTGGTGTCAGCAAAGGATCTGTATGTAATCTGCAGAAGATGCATGCAATAGACCGCCACACTACTTTATCTGCAAGGCCCCTAATTGCGAGGGATGCTGAGGAACACATGTCAGGAAAAGAGGAAGGGGGAATGGGTGTCAGATATCAGCAACGTGTAGGCATATGGTTCCTACAAGTTGAGTAACGTAAACTCGAAATGACACCAAAAAATCAGGTTTGCTACAATGAACTTGTGCGGACTGCAATACTGTATTTTGTCTTCAGTAAAGTCACCTGGTTATATTGACACCACACCACAAAAAATCTGGATGAAAAAGCTCTAACATTATTATAACCATCATATTATAATACAACATTAAGATGTGCCATCACCATTGCACCATCAGTACTCACACAAATTGTACATGAATGGGCATGACATACCCAAATTTCCCAAAAGGTAAAACAATACCTAAAGGAAAAGAGACCCAACAAAAAACCTCAATAACCTTTTGAATTCAAAACACAAACTACAAAAGAAAGATAACTGCTTGTCCATCTGTGTTCATTGAGAAGGACGCTTTAACAAAGCAAGAACATGACGTGAGATAACACTAGTGATCTAGCATATTATTCCTGCTTAAAAGGGCCCACAGCCTTCAACATAGCCATTGTGTGGGGCCATCTCATCGGGAATGCAACACTCATGCACCTACACAAACATCCACACAACCCTTCCCCTTTCAATTCATATCCCCCACACTTCAGTCCCTATTCCTTCATTATGCACTTGTCCTTCTCGTATGCTCACAGCAAAATATGTGCTTTATTTTGTTCACATTTTTCACCATGTACCCTCAACATTATCCACTTTCTGCTGTGGACATTTGTGCCAACCAACCTGAGTAAACAGAAAGATGGAAAAGGCATAAGAAAGGAGTTGACCTTGTAGATGCAAGCTACCACTATCACTTAGGAGATGGTGTGGTTATTGTTCGGGAAAATTGGGCCTGTTTGTTCGTTGTTTGTGTTTCATGACGAGAAGGCATATTGTACCATATGTTGAGCATACCTTTAAAATAAAGACATCAATATTGTTAATCTACCACTTACCAAAAAGCAAATGCACAAATTATATAAATTGAAAAATATACAAATTATAAAAATGTTATTTGATGAGAAATGACAGCGAGCATTTTAATGTATTGCACTGCTTTTTATATTTTAGAGATACTGTATTACAACATTAATGATTGATTTAATCAAACATAATCAAACTGTCCACTTGCCCTTTCAGAGAAATTGGTCAACTGCTGTATTACCACTTCACAAGATCCCAGACATGTTTCTGAATAAAAATGCCAGTATGAAAACATATGTTCAGTCACCTCATGTAGTATGAGATTATAGTCAAGTAAGTCATGGTGATTAGTTACAGTTAATTGGCTGAATGTTTGCCTGTGTGTGCCCTGCTGGATGAGAAGATGCAAACAATTGCACTAGTTTGTAGTGTATGAGCACTTGGCCGCCAACCCATTCCCAGCATTCATAACACGGAGCCGATTGCATTCGCGTGTAGTAGCATTAAGGGAGCAGATTGAAGGGGTAGCAAATGGGCTGAATAATATCCTCTGACAATCAATTATTTCTGCAATTGTGTTACATCAAAAAACATGTTATCTGCTGTCGAGTTTGATTCATCAGGTTGCACTGAAGGTTCAGTCAGGTAAATGTGGCGTAGGGACTGATTTAACTACTACACGCTGAGTGAATGAAAGAGACAGTAATAGTGTTGAGGTCCATGCAAATCACCTGCAAAGGAAACGCTGTAAATCACAGTCTGAGAGGTGCACAGAGCGGCAACAAGGAGCAATAGCACACAGCACATGTACTATTCAAATGTGAATATCATTATTGTACAAGTCATAAACCATGACCCACAGAGTATTAACAGATAAAGACACTGTGTGTTTATTCATATTAAACTGTTCTTTATCATTGTCAATACATAAAATAAATAAATGGGGGGTCATAACCTAAACACTGTCAATGTCATTTCTGTTATTGTCAAAGATGTACTTTTTGTTATTTTCATACACCACTGCATATTTTTTCCTCCCTTATTTCAGTCTTTGATTTCTATGTTTTTATCACTTTTGCAGATAAATAAATCCTAGTTCAAAATTAAAAAAATATTTAACCCCATAAATGCTGCATCAACTAGGGCAACAGAGCAAGTGACACTAAGACCGGCTTTAAATTACAGAATGAAACCAGGGATCGACCTCTGCCTCTTTCTTTTTTTCTGCTTTGAAACGGGTGTCTCCAATCTTTTCCAAAGCCAAATGACTCTTAACTCTGCTGAGTGCATCGTGGGTCGGGCAGCAAATTGAAGCCAGGGTGTCTGGTTAGTGTTCAAGTTTAACACAAGATTTCTGATGTCTGAGTTCAATCAACAGGCCAGACGCTACTCTCTGTTTCAGAGTGCATTGCAGTAATGCCTTGCAGATATGCCAGTGGTTAAATATACATCCATATACATAGCTTAAACTTTATTCAACTTCATGGTAATTTTGCGAACATCTTTCTGCATAAAACAATACAATGGACAGCACCACAAACTAACTAAAGCGTCTAAAATATCCATTAAGTTAAACACCATTCCAAAAGAGTTTCAGTAATGCAACATTATAAACTAAATGAAGACCCAATTTATTGCAGATCTGTTGTAATAGACTGTATTAGTTTTAGCTAGGTGTAACTCATAATATGCAAGTAAGTGCATATTAAAAGCTTTTGCACAGGAGTCTTTATGAAAACATATTGCCTCAAAAAGTGTGAGAGGAGGGTGTTATTGGAACTCAAGTCGACGAGTGGTAATAATGCAGTAGATGTTTGGTTGAATGAGGTGCAGCCTACGTAGTCTGCCACCCACATACTGTGCTACACGTGACCTGTCAACACTTGTTGATTAAATTAATCAGTGAAAACGCTTGGCTGTATTCGAGGTACTAAACTGTGCAGTGAAAATGAAAATCATTGACTAGCCAAGCTGCCACTTCTGAATGGAGTTTTTCAAAAAGCAAGGCTACAGGGACTGCCCTTTTCAAAAGAGAACATATGTTAAGAAAAAAAGGCACACAACCCTCACAATTTACCTATTCTTATATATTCAAACTTCATCTTTCACTCCGAAAAAATAGCACATGATGGGTGGCCTTCCCTATTCTTTTTAAGAGACGGTGGATTGGTTGTGCTTTTTAAGAAGCAAGGCCGGCAGAGTAATCAAATTACCAAGCAACCTGATGACTTGCTATCATGTTCAGTTACAAGGAAAGCTGGTTCAAATAATCTGATAAACTACAAAAAGGTGAATTAGAAATAGTAGAAGGTAAAGTACGGAAGCCCCAACTGTAACTGTATTCAAAAGTTAGAAGTCTGGAAGAATTAATAACTGGGTTCCAGTTGTAGCTATTTTGAATTAAGTTAGGTTTTCTTGGTTTGGCATTTTGGGCCCATTACTCATATGATTTAAAGTCTAGCTTAAAACATAAGATATAAGTAGGGAATGCAATGCACACCTGAATAGCTTTCTGCCAAAATGTATGTTTTTTTATATTACCTGATGGCACAAATGAAAGGAGTTTTCAAATACACATACTACAATGGGTTTTAGATTGTTGAACTAGGTTTATAGACTATAGATAGCCACTGTCCTGTACAGTAGGCTATACACTCACAATACGTATCTAAAACAGGTTTCTGTTCCTTGCATGCCCTATTATGTTACAAATTAATATGTGAAAAGACATGACAATGCGTCAGCATTTGCATAGACCCATGTTTTACCAGACTCTATGTGAATATATGTGTCTTTTTGAGACTGTTGAGATAAACCTGAGCAAGTTTATCTGGGTTTATCAAGGTTAATCTGATTATATGGCTCTTTATAATGTTTTATGGATCTATCATTAGCATTTCATTGTTTCAGGTGGCTTTGCCTTGTCACCGCACCTTCAACTTTAAAATGAGAATTATATGTCTTATATTATATGTATATATATATACATACATGCACACAATGGCACGATCTCTTTCTGCTGCCTCAAGATAGCAATACGGCAAGAATGCACCTGAACACACCTCCCTGTAAGACCAGCACGCTCATAGGTGCACAGATGGACGCAGGTGCATTTGCTATTTAAAAGTTGTGGGCGCTGGACAAGAAATTTACAACTTTGTCGGTCTTAAACCAGCAACAACGCTTGCGTCAGGCTTGGTGCTGCGCCGGGTGCAAGATAGGGCTTTAAGAGTCTGATTTTCCTTATGGTTGTACGATATTAGTCTGATAACTCACCTGTGGTCATCTCTTCCTCCTTCCCCAGGCCGGGAGTATTGCTAGTGTAGGTGGCCTCCTCTTCTTGGCTTGGGGTAGCTCCTAATGGTAAACTGACAGGACGAGAGCTGGTAATTGAGCTGGATGGTCTGGAACTGGCGCAATTCTGTAAGAAATGAGAAGGCAGTGTCAGCTGCAGGAGATCATCGTAGGATTGTATACCTGTTACAAAAGCATCAACCGTCCATTTTCAACTCATCCATTCCTTACTCGCTGATAATTGGTGATGCATTTTAGTGTTTTCTTTCATCACAATGATCAACTGTGACTCTCTCTTCTATATCCATTTCAGTTTAATAGGTAATAAATAAATACTTAAATACTTTTAAATTGTGTTTGCAGTAAACACAAATAAACAAAATAAAACCTATTCACACAGTTTAAAGTCAACTTTTTGTATTAAATAAGAACATAGGAAGATATACTGTGTACTGAAAACGTATCAATTAAAAGTATTAATGGCTTTTTACATTTTTCCTTTTTTGATAAAAGTCTTTCTCTAATTACCAATTACATTAGACCGTCACAATTAGTAATGAACATTAAAGTCATGGGCTATTGTAGACTACTGTATTGTCCTTGCCACAAATCTAAGACCAAACCTGAGCAGCTGCTCTATGAATTTAACTCAGAGACCTCCGTGTTCCACACATGCACAAACATCCCTCCAGCCAGACCAAAATAAACGGCAATCACAGAAAACCCATTTGTTTGCACAGCTCTCAAACAGGCAGGGGGCTTCAACAGGCTCCAGGGCCTCTTATATTTCATACTGTACTTCTATCAGACAGGAATGCCTCAACAATTGGGGCCTGCCATTCTGGCTGCTTTTGTGCGTTGTTGATGTATAGTTTCAGTTAATATGACACGTACACACACAAGTGGAAAAAGACAAAAACATGCACTGCTACACGTCATTGTAAGTCACTCAAAAAATAAACAGCATTTCAAGACTTTAATCAGAAAACATGCAGCTATTTCACCTGTTTCTGTGGTACCAGACAAACAGTAAAGAAGCATCAACTCTCTACTGTCCACTTGTGAAAATCACATTCCACTTCAATTATTTTTTTTCTAGCACCAAGACTGATTCAGACCAATTCATTGCATCCTATATGTTGTCAAAACTTGAATTAAGATCAAAAAATTTAATCCGCATCCAATTTATATCTATATTTCAGTGGTGTCAGGGGCACGAAGTATAGGGGGGAGTTGTTTTTTATTTGGGTCCTGCGACTGACAGCTTTATTTCACAAAGCAATCTGGCTGTGTGTGTACAAGAGGGAGGTCAGGGTGGGTCAGAAGATACTTGGTATCAAACAGGCACTCACCACTGGTCAAAATGTGTGTGTGTGTGTGTGTGTGTGTGTG
>NC_045741.1:16808943-16820123 GCF_008692095.1 Etheostoma spectabile | reverse complement strand
TGTGTGTGTGTGTGTGTGTGTGTGTGTGGGAGTATAAGACTCCACCCCCTGAGGCTTAAAAAAAGCTGTATGCGACCCACGTCCCTGTAGAGGGCTACCACACGGAAGAGCGCTGAAGAGGTTGAATGTAGTGTATAATTTAAGAGGGGAGAGTGTGTGATTGGGTCTGGCGGAATTTATAGGAGAGGTCGTCGAGGTCAGAGGTGTGTCATGTCACTGCACCAAAAGCAATTTATAGTTAAATTGTTCCCACAATATTTAAATGATTTTCACATTTTGTGCTAGGTTATATAAAACATATTTAATCTGATGTCATGAGCACTGAGAAGATCCAGTAAATGACTTGTTACAGTCTATACCTGGTGCTTCACCTTACTTGAAAGTATGTATCAAACACAATCATCCTTCAGATGCTTGAATATCTAACAGATCAGATGATCTCGGCAAAACTGTTGTAATGTTGGTGATCAAGGAATAAAAGGGACAATGACAATTTCAAATTAGCTGTTGTAATTTGAATAACCACTTTAAATCCCTAAATTGTAGGTGCAGTTAATTTTCCCATTGGGTTAACCCTTCGATCGTTGCAAATAATACAAAATATAAACCCCTCTATCTCCAACAAGTGCCATTCGTCTTCAAATGACCCCCATATGCAATAACACCGCCAAAGCTTCTTTATCCCTCAGCCGGCAAGGCACGATACCCAATCCTATGTTTTACAACAAGGAATATATAGGGGCATGTGCGGTCATTTAGAGCCAAATGTCTCCTATCTAACCAAAGGACAGGTAGATACAGTATTTCAAGCAGGATTTATGGTACAAAATAGCATTAGCTAAAAACCGTCAGGCGGCAGTGATGGCTAAAACACGCATTCTGGTAGCAGAACCCGGCAAGATTGGAAAATTGCCACGACCAGAGGGGAGAGGAAGCAGTAAAAATGACAGTAGATGGGGGGGCTCACTGATAAACTGAGAACAGCCAATATATCAGACTGCACCTTGTGGCTAGGGGCCCCAGGGGGCCCCTCCACCTATACGCGCGCACGCGCACGCGCACGTGCACACACACACACACACACACACACACACACACACACACACACACACACACACACACACACACACACACATTATTGTATCTATTTATTTATTTAATTTCTTCCCATCCTTACAGTGTCCATCTCTGAGGTGGGGGGTCAAAAGGAAGTAGGGGCATCCTGATATTTAAAAAAAAACAATCAACCGTCAGAAATGGTTTCATTCCTTCTTCGATGACCTAAAGTGTGTGAGGGTGGGGGATACTAGGGGGGTAATATATGGGTCATGGTACAGTGGGAGGGGCAGGACAAAGTGTTACTGGCCAAAGAAGAGTGGAGTTAATGTTATCACTCATAAGGGACAAGATGCATTTTGTGTGTGTGTGGGTGCGTGCGTGCGTGTGTGTGTGTGTGTGTGTGTGTGTGTGTGTGTGTGAGATGTGAGGGCAAAGGAGTGTGGAATGATGAGAATAGGTGTTTTTCAAGGTGCTAGGGTCTATAATTGTCAGTACATGTGTGTGGTATGTGCCTGTTTGTGTGCTAGAGACTATTAAGTACTTTTAAAGTGCTTTGCGTGTGATCTTTCTAGACACACAGACACACACACACTGATACACACACACACTGATACACACACACACACACACACACACACACACACACACACACACACACACACACACACACACACACACACACACACACACACACACACACAGCATCCCACTACCTCAGCCAAACAGCAGCGTCCAAGAAGGTATAAATACTGGCCTGACACTTTAATATCAGGGGACGGCTTGTCCTGGATTAGAAACGTGTAACCCACTACGGAGCTTGACATTGCTGGGATGAAGGTGCTGCAATAGGCAGAGTGAGGAAGGGGGAGAGCTATTACGGAGGGTCTATGTTTGATGTATAAGGGCATCTAACATGGGCTGTCGAATAGTGAGAGGCGAGCAGATGTACAATGTTGCTTTGTGGCCTGCTTACATTGACAAGCAAAATTTACTCTGTCACATCAATGTGTATCAGACACGCAGGCGCACACACGCACACATAAAACAAAAAATACAGGATTACATACTGAAAAATTAAGCGCTTTTCTCCTCTCCTTGATCCTGTTGACTGTGCTCCAACCTGAAAAAAAAAAAAGAAGAGAGAGGGAGAGAAAGAGATAAGTATCTGACACTGTGCTCAATGAAACACACTTACAAAGAATCAATACAAAAAAAAATTCATAGCAATCAACTGTCACCCAAATGAGAAATACTACTTTGGAGTGTTAGTTGTGGGCAATGACAGCTCTGTTGTGTGTGTGTGTTGTGGGGTGTGTGTGTGTGTGTGTGTGTGTGTGTGTTTGTGTGTGTGTGTGTGTGCGCGTACGTGCGTTCGTGCGTGTGTGAATGCGTGCATGTGTGCGCGTATGAGAGGGTGTTCCAGTATGTCCCAGTGGCTAATGGGACTTGAAAGTGACACATAGAGCTGGCAAACTAAGGAGACGACTGCAAGCTATCATCTGTCAGCATAGAGCGCCGGGACCAACAAATGGAGCTATTGGAGGAGAAGGGACCGCCCTAGCAGAACAGATTACATTTTTACACTCCGGATGAAACATTTTTACACTCCGGATGAAACAGTGTACTGCACACCTTCATTTAACACATGCAATGTAAGACAATGAATTTAGAGATTTTGGAGCTATACAGTATACATGCATACATGTAGTTTTTTAACTAACCCAGACCATCATTTATAATTTACCTGCTTATTAACTAAACCTCCTTGTTTTAGTTTTTTTATTAGTTTTTATTTTATTAACAATCTTGGAGATTTTAAAATTAGATGAACAATGAATGATTTTGAAATTATTTAAAGTTGATGCCAAGACCTTTGCTTAGAGAGCAGTAATACTTTTAATGACTTCTTTGATCATTTAACTGATGAATTTAATGTATCAAATCAATCAAATCTTTCTTTTAAATTTATACCCAAGTAGTTATGATGTACATATTTTGTGATTAATATCACGGAATAAAAGACAATAATTCAGCATTTCATTTAATTAATTAACATATGAAAAACATTTTATGGAACTGAATTTAAAAATGTCACTTTAAAGAAAAAATGTGCTTGCAACGTTATGGTATTATAGATTTTCTGATCACTAAATCATTGGTCAATAGTTTGGTATAACGGACTAAGTGTTACTAGACATAAAACACAACATAATATTCAAAATGTAGGATTCACTCTAAAATAACTTTAGCATTATGTTAAGGAAGGATGGTGGATGAATGAAAATATTGGAATGTTCAAAATTATATATTTTTCCACACAGCAGCTGTATAAATACATGTATTTCCCTGCTAGAAAGTTACAGTGTTTTAAATTACAAATACAGTGTCATGTCTGTTGATTTTGTATGTATTAAAAAATAGAGAAATAAATAAAAGTAGTATTAATTTGATATTGGAACATCTTTATATTCTTTATAGTATGATACATTTGCTACTGTAAACAAGTACATGATGAAAACACATACAGAACAGCAGCAATTACTCAGTGTGTGAGTAGTTTAGTTAAGTAGGGTCTTCTATGAAAAGCCGCCGGCACTTATGAGGTCCGTATGTGTGTGTGCACATTGTCAGTGTTCACTGTAAATTTGTAGCGGATGGGCACTCATCACTGCAGCCCGTCCCAGCCCAGCCCACCACGTTAGTGAATATGCATTATGGCTTATGGCTTCATTAAGTCGCAGCGTGTTATAAATTATGACACCACACTGAACACACACACAGTCTCAGAGTCAGCATGTGTATACAGAGGAGGTTTTGCATACATACCAACTTTGAAGGGCCACATAATGAAGAAAGCCCAAGCCTTTTGACAGGGCAGAATCAACAGCACTAGCATCATGTTTCCAAAACCCTATTATTTCTGACAAGATCCGCAGAAGTCCTTCGACGTGGTGCAGATGTTGGAGAGACGCCGTCTTAACACAATTTAATGGGGAAAGTAAGTCCTGGGGATTTCATTGATATCAAAAGCAGCCGGCGTGCGGAGGCAATTACATGACACAACTTAATTAATCATTTGACAATGAGGGGTAGGGCATTGTTTTAGATGATCGTTATGTGTTTAAGGGGTTTGCGCACACTCAAGGTTTCGCAATGATGCAAAGCGTGGTTCCCCATGTAAATGGGCGCTAAGCGATTACCATATGAAAGCAGCGCGCCCAACAACACCTGCCGACATCCTTGGAGTTGATGAAAATAAAAGGTCATCAAAGCATAGGATTACAAGGTGACCACCAAGGAAAAGCTAATTGCAATGAATAATGGAAAGCTATTGTCAGGTAATTAGCAATTAAAACGCTGCATTTTGAGAGTAATAGCAGCAGACGCAGTCTGTCTTCCATGCCATATTGGATAAGAACTAATTGCAACTTTGCAACGTTTTTTTCTTAATTTTATAGTGTGTGAAAATGCAATCTAAGGAAGGGTTCCTGTCCCCACCCGTCAAAGCGGGTCAGCTTCAATCAATGCAGACAGAACAGGAACCGCACTGCTTCACATTGGCTTTTCACTGACACACTGAAAAAAACTTGTTAACTTGTTGTGAACTTGTTGTGTTTCTAGGATTTTTCTATTAATATTTCCTTTCAGGTGTCAGGGAGGATGAAACCTGAAACCTGAAACCAGAGAGAGGTGCTCTGTGTCACACGTTAAGCCAATTAAAGATACAAAACACAAGATGAGCAGGTTGACGGAGAACAAAAGAAGCGCCCAAGAAAGATGGTGAGGGTTCAGAGGAAAAAAGAGAAATATGTGATGTGAATAATGGCAACATGATTTCAGTTTTCAAAACATTAACAAAGGAGTGTGATCCTTTTGAAAACCGGAACATGTACGTGAGCTGCTCCCAGGGTTAAGGGCAACTTCAGTAGAAGAAAAATGTATTCCCAAGCACTTAAAAGCTACTTAAGCAAGAATGCTGTGTTGATTTATTTTACAGTGGAAAGGGTCAGCCCTCCTTGGCTCTGCATTGTCGGCGCATCGCCTATGGCTCAGGGACAGCTTGCCATGCTCTGGAGGAGACACGGATGAAGAAAGGAAAAAAGAAAATGGGAAATAACAAGAGACAGGAAATGCAAATGTTATATACGAAATGTCCTCGTTGATGGCCAGACGAACATGAGTGAAGATGAAGGAAAGTTGAAATAAAAAGAGTCTGGAGAAAAAAGACACCTACGAAAAACATGTAGAGAGGAGGAGGAGGAGGGAACTAATCTTATACTGACCATTATTTTGGAAGAGCTGGGTAACAAAACGCTGCGTGTATACAGTGACGATGACCTTGTACATTCAGTCAAAGCAACAAGAGGCAAATGAAAACAGGAGGTATATTTGTATTCATCAGATTTACTTTAGCATACTGCATTTACAGAATTTAGAGACTTTTATTTTATATTGCTATTTGTGCTTTTTATAATCACCATTTTGCATGTATCTTCAGAAAACTTAACATGTGACAAATGCTGGTTAAAAAACAGACTTCTGCTATGGTATTTCAATGACTTGTCACGTCACGTTCAAAGTTAGCACCATTTACTATCCAAATGCTGGTAAAATATGCACGTGGCTGGTAGATTTGCTTCACTCAAGAGGCCAAACAACAATGGTAATCTATTGAGTGGCTGGTGAAACTGAACATTCACTCGCCATTTGGCTAGTGGACAAAAAAGTTAATTTTGAACCCTGCTTGACAGACAATTCAGAGTGAATATTTTTGTGTTTTGAAATGTTAACTGTGCTATCCTTTTTGGATATGCCCTTTCTCTTTAAGTTTGGAGTAGGAAGTGTGTAAAAGTGAGAAATCTTTAAATAATAAATATACTATGCAGTATCACATGCACATCTAAAGTCAATCCTATTTACATAGACTAAGAACCACATTTGACCAAGAGTGATTTTCATGACTTGAGTCTAATCCATTAAATCGTATCTCTCTGTCTTTTGCCACTCAACCACCCTCCACCCCTACACAGATACAGCGTATCTAAATGGTAATAAAACCGTATCTCAATACAATATATCCTTCTTCATTGCATATTGTTGGTTGCATATTGTTTTTCTTTTTTTGTCCTACTACGGTAACTGCTTGAGGCCCCGCTACGCCCTGGCCAGCGGCTTTGTCAGGATGCTAAATGGAGGGCCGTGAGTTAAAAAACTTAAAGAGGCAGTGAAATATTAGCCAATGTGGGTGAGGAATGAGTGGCTGAGAACCGCGGCGTGTCAGTGTTTAATGGTCGGACTCAGATGCATATAAGTTAGTCCAAGCATGAAGGGCAGTGGGACGCTCGCGTGGAAACGATGTGATGTCCCCTCCCCTCCCTCCTCCCATCCACAGATGCACGTTCTCGCTCACACACACACACACACACACACACACACACACACACACACACACACACACACACACACACACACACACACACACACACACACACACACACACACACACACACACACACACACACACACCTTTTAAGCAAGGAGCCCATCAGAAACTTGTCATTTCTCTCATTCACTCCGACAGCCTTGAGACACAATGCAGACTTACCTCTGTGTTGTACACCCCATATATCAGGAAGATGAACAGGCCCTGCAAACACAGACAAAGAAAGAGCGAGAGAAAGAGAGAGAGAAAGAAAGAGAGAGAGAGAGAGAGAGAGAGAGGAGGACAAAGTTGTTACAGTTGTTTTCTCTCTTATCCTCTAGTAAAAAACAAAAGATGAAAAGTAATGAGTGGAGCGACATGTTCGACTTATGATCGAGTTGATTCATACTTTCCTGTCTTCTCAGAGCTGAAGTAGACTGTAATGAAAAGTACAAAGAGAAGAAGCAGGACTTGAAAGAGTCCAAATTGGGCCACATCTTACAGCTTGCTTTTGTTTCTTCAACAATATTCGCGCTTCTCATTCCAGCCCCCACTAAGCCATCATAGGCTCAAACCCAAGGTTCCAAGCTTTATCAAAATAGATCTAATAAATCTATAGTGCCTTTGTGTTCTTAGACACTGAAACACATATATTTGATTGAGAACAAACACATTAACAAATAACACATGTATACATACCCACACAAACATATGCTACAGATATAAATAGCCATAAATTATGAGAAAACAAAGACAGTGTGAACACACACACGAACACACACACACACAGACACACACACACGAACACACACACACACACACGCGAAAGAGAGCAATTCAGGTCTGACAAGACTATCAAGGAAAGCAGAGAAACAGATAGACAGAGGAAGCATAATGAAAAAATGACACATAAAACAAGATATTTCACGTTCAAAAAACTCCATGGCTAGTACCTATGGCCCAAGAATGCCATGCCCTTTATTGCATAAAGACTGCACTTTTGGTCACAGAAAAACAGCTATTTTTCATTCCAATCCATTGTGGCATCTATTGAATGTACAAGCTGTGTATTGGCCTTTGAGCCATAATGTAATACCATTGCCTCAATGGAAACAGTGAGAAAAACATTCTCCGAGTATCGATTGAATTGTGCCACAAAAGATGTACCGAGAAAAAAGAAAAGGCAGATAACATCCTATAAATTTCAAGGCTGATAGACACAGTGGGTCTGGCTCACACACAAAAAACTTTTAAAAGTACATCTCTCCCCTTTCACTGCTCAGAGTGTGTCTGTGTTGCTTCATCTTTAAACGAAGGTAAGGACACGTTCTGAGGACAGGCAGACACAACCTGGTCAAAACATCAATCAAGTCGAGTTTGGAGCATCCAATTTTTGCCAGAGGGAGATCTCGATGCATCACCATTGACAACATGATTTCGGGCCCCATTCGGAGTGACAGGCCGACGAAGGCGACGGTGACGACCTCTAGCCCATGCTACTGCCCATTC
Source organism: Etheostoma spectabile (assembly GCF_008692095.1). NCBI lineage: Eukaryota > Metazoa > Chordata > Actinopteri > Perciformes > Percidae > Etheostoma > Etheostoma spectabile. The sequence goes on along the minus strand of NC_045741.1, from coordinate 16,812,133 downwards.
ACCTCCTACTGGCTGCTCTCCTGTCCTCCAGGGACTGAATTGCCCTGTCTGTCGGGCTGTCAGGTGACATCTTAGGACATCCATCCTCTTTAAACTGACAATTCTGCTGGTCTCTGACATGTTGAAAACAGCAAGCATAACAAGGGATCTCAAGCTGAGACCTGCAATTGTATCTCTACACTTCTTACTTTCAATTGCATGTAACGTTGGTTACAATCTAATAAAGTACAGGATGTAATATATTTAAAACTAAATATTTTTGCTGCTCCACAGTACAATAGGACCACCATATTTTTTGTTTACCAACACCAGGAATTGCACAAGTACTGCTAATGCTGAGATGTCTGGCTTTAAAAACTGATCTTCTCAGTCATACTCAGCAATAACTCACCTTTCACAGTTGTTGGGTTTGCCTACTGCATGCTATGGCCTGACTCGCTCTTTTTTCTAATACATCATCTATAGAAAAAGAGCCTACTACATCCCGTCTTTAAACAAACCCCTAGCTGCCGTCAAGGAAGCTGGCAACTTTGCATTGTTTGTATGTGTTATAGGTTGACTGTAATATTTACATCTAAAGTAGAATTTAAAGTCGCAGAAAACCACACATCACCAACAACTTCTAACAAAAGCATCCTGATAAAGGAAGTGCTACCAATGGAATGCCATATTCATAAGAGTGTATATGTTTTACTTTGGTCAATAAACAGGTTTACAAAAAGGAGTAAGGCCAGCTACATTGAAATTACTAACTCATTTCAAATTTAATTTCATACTACAGTCAAAATCTATAATGTCCATTGACAGTTTTTTGAACACAATCATAAGTATTAGAGTTTATCATAACATACAGTTGTGTCAAATACTCTTTTCACAGACATACACACTCATAAACATGCATGTACACAAGCGCACACACATACAATAACAAGCAGTGGGTGGTTAATTTGCAAACACATACCCTATTGTATTGCATTTGAATTGCAATTTTAAACTCATTGTTGCAATTTGATTATCATGTTTTTGATCATTCCTCTTATTTGTAATTAATCTTTTGTTGTGTAGTGAACAAAGTGGGGAGAACATACTGTGCACATTAGGAAAAATGATCTATTAAAATATAATTGAGTTAAAAATAAGTGGCAGCACAGCTATAATGATGGATTGTTTAAAATGTTAATTCATTAATATTCCCACTAAAAACAAACAGAGACGAAAAATGGGGCGAATTATTTAAATGCATGTGCACTTTTCTAAACTCAGTCCTGTTTCTTTTGAACTCAGCGGCAAATGCTACAAATTTATGCAAAGAATGAACGCAGTTGCTTTCAAAGTATTGCTCTATAGTACATCAAACAGGGGAGAATAAATTAATTAGCATCCAGCTAATTAGGGAACAATTGTATGTTTAAAAAGTTAAAGCCAACAAACACTTTGACCAAAAGCATTATTACCCCAGAAAGATGCACATGCTGCAATGCAAGACAGAAAATAGCATTTGTTTAAATGAGAATGCAGAAAGAACTAATCAAAGTCAGAGATTGATTTATTTACAAGAATTCAGTTAATTCACTTAAACCAGGATGGTGTGGTTCTAACCCTTGCACTGTTTACTACTGGCTGTTTGCGATGCTGACAACCTCCTTTTGGAAGTTTACCACATTCTACCTCTCCTGTCCTGTAACTCGCTCTTCCTTAAAGCATCAGCTGAGTGTACTAAATGTTTGAGGCATCAACCACTGTAATATTGTAAAATACTAGTAATAATAAAAGTGTTTGTGCCAGTGTTTGTGTAAATGTGTCTATTTAATAGCTTCAATGTATGTGGAAAAGAAAATTTAAAATTCTTATTTTCCGCAAAAGTCAAAAGCTATATATCTTTGGCAAATAACAAGGTTCTTATACTCTGTCTATTTAGATGGACAGCTCTTTTATTGTTATGTACTGTAAAAATGCAGTGCAATTTTCCACTTTCAGCTAACGGAATCAGTTGCAGAGAGTAGAATTGATCGGGGCCTTTCACATACAGTATTTAGTAATTTAATTTTAAGAGGAGACAGAATGATTGGGCCTGTAGGAGTTCCGTGTTTAGCTGAAGGGTACTATCCAGAATACAAGGCTGTTGATTTATGTACCTGTAGCTGCCAGGATCAAACATGTGAACGTTCACTTACTTCACAACCAACATAAAATGGGCAGTATATGTTTTTTATATATATATATATATATATATATATATATATATATATATATATATATATATATATACAGTATATATATATATATATATTAATATATACACACACACACACACTTTTTGAAGCACATGGATCATTTCTCCAATAACTTGCAGGGTGTACACAATTTTCTGAAGCATGAACATAAGAAAAAAATCAAATCAAGACAATCTCCTCTCTTTTTGGTTGTTTCCTGTCTCTGATAAAAGAAGAGAGTATCAGGACTAAAAGGCTTCATCATTGCATATATCCAGCAGTCACTCAAACCTCCATGACAAGCTTGGCTATGGACAATGATAGATCCTATTCAATCCTGTACATCAGCCCCAAGATTCCACTGCACATTTCCCTCATTTCGACAGTGAGTGCACTGTAAATTCATTTTAGTTACTTAGTAATTTGGGGAGCTCACCTGCCCGGCTTTATACATACTCCTACTGACAATCCACTGCTGTACAAAGACTAACAAATGCACATCTACAGTGTAAGTCTTTCTGTGTTACAAAAATCTCAGTGAACAATGCCTTTATCTTTACCCCCCTTCCTTACCTTAATGCACTGGATTTCCGCATCTACATCAACCTCCCAAATGTGTAAAGTTAAGCAGTGCAGCACTGGCAGGTAAAAATCTCAGAAAACAATTTATCATATTGACCTTGGGAAACAAAATGTCAATGTAAAATGTGAAAACGTATGATGAAGGAGGGAGTGTCTTGGCAAGGAGAGAACAACTGACAGGGCAGCTTTCTCTTCCATCTACGTCCGCTTATCCGGTATCGGGTCGTGGGGGGAGCAGCCCTAGCAGGGGACCTCAAACTTCCCTTTACCAAGCCACATTAACCAGCTGGGGGATCCAGAAGCATTCTCAGGCCAGGTTGGAGATATAATCCCTCCACCTCGTCCAAGGTCTTCCTCGATGCCTCCTCCCAGCTGGACGTGCCTGGAACACCTCC
>NC_045741.1:16808770-16808933 GCF_008692095.1 Etheostoma spectabile | reverse complement strand
TCCCAGGAGGCATCCTTACCAGATGCCCAAACCACCTCAACTGGCTCCTTTCGGTGCAAAGGAGCAGCAGCTCTAGTCCGAGCTCCTCACGGATGACTGTGCTTCTCACCCTATCTCTAAGGGAGACAGGAAGGAAACCCATTTTGGCCGCTTGTACCCTGGA
>NC_045741.1:16808471-16808760 GCF_008692095.1 Etheostoma spectabile | reverse complement strand
TCGGTCATGACCCAGCCTTCATGACCATAGGTCAGGGTAGGAACGAAAACTGACCGGTAGATGGACAGCTTTGCCTTCTGGCTCAGATCTCTTTTAGTCACATCTGTGCGATATATTGAATGTAATACCGCACCTGCTGCTTCGATTCTCCGACCAATCTCCCGCTCCGTTGTCCCCTGTCCCCTCACTCGTAAACAAGACCCCAAGGTATTTAAACTCCTTCCCTTGGGGTAAGGACTCATTCCCTAACTGGAGAAGGCACTCCATCGGTTTCCTGCTGAGAACCATG
>NC_045741.1:16808010-16808461 GCF_008692095.1 Etheostoma spectabile | reverse complement strand
TAGAGGTGCTGATCCTCATCCCAGCTGCTTCACACTTGGCTGTGAACCGATCCAGGGAGCGCTTAAGCTCACAGGCCGACACTCACCTGAAACAAGTCCGGTTTACTGCCAAGAACCCGGACATAGCTCTCGCTTTGGTCATACTGAGATTGGATGGCCCTGAGCAAGGACCCCTTCACCCCATACTCAATTCTCCAGATCCACAAAACACATGTAGACCGGATGGGCCTACTCCCAGGCTCCCTCCAGGATCCTTGCGAGAGTGAAGATATGACTTTACCGGGGATGCTGAGAAGTGTAATACCCCTGTAATTGGCACACACCCTCTGGTTGCATATTTGAAGAGGAGAACCACCACCCCAGTCTGCCACTCCTCAGGCACAGTCCCAGACTTCCACGCAATGTTGATGAGGCATGTCAACCAAGAAAGCCCCTCCACACCCAGAGCTTT
>NC_045741.1:16807844-16808000 GCF_008692095.1 Etheostoma spectabile | reverse complement strand
GGACGGATCTCATCAATCCCTGGGGCTTTGCCACTGTGGAGTTTAACTACCTCAGCGACTTCCACCTGGGAAATTGACGACAATCCCCCATCATCCTCCAGCTCTGCCTCTAGCATAGAGGGCGTATAAGCTGGATTTAGGAGTTCCTCAAAATGC
>NC_045741.1:16792397-16807834 GCF_008692095.1 Etheostoma spectabile | reverse complement strand
GCCCTATTACCTCCTCAGTTGAGGTCAAAAGCATCCCACCATCACTGTACACAGCTTGGATCAGATGAAACGATTATAAAATCAATCATTGACCTTCGGCCTAGGGTGCTCTGGTACCAAGTTGACTTATGAGCATCCCTGTGTTTGAACATGGTGTTTGTTATAGACAATCCATGACTAGCACAGAAGTCAACAGACACCAACAGACAACCACTCTGGTTTAGATCAGGGAGGCCGTTCCTCCCAATTACCCCTCTCCATGTATTGTCATCATTCCCTAAGTGTTCGTTGAAATCCCCCAGCAGAACTATCGAGTCCCCCACTGGAGTCCCATAAAGGACTCCATTCAAGGTCACCAATAAGGCAATACTTCTAACTCGTTTGGTGCATGTGCACAAACAACAGTCAGAGTTTCCCCCCCCTGCACCACAACCCTCTCCACCACCGGGGTAAACACCAACATAGCGGCACTCAGTCGGGGGCTTGTGAGTATCCCCACAACTGCCCGGCGCCTTACACCCTGAAAAGAGTCCAACCCCTATCCAGGAGGTTCCAGAACCGAGACTGTGCCTAGAGGTAAGCCCCAGAGGTAAGCCTCTGGTGCCTGGGTCTGGTCCGTCAAGGCCCCTGACCTTCACCGCCACCCATGTGGCAGCGCACCCGCCCCCAGCGGTTCATTCTACAGGTGGTAGGCCCATGGGATGGAGAGAGAGTTCCTTCATAGATTTTTCGGGCTGTGCCCAGCCGGGCTCCATAGCAAACCGGCCACATCAGGCGCTCGCTGACAAGCCCTCCAAATTATTATTAATTTTGGTCAGTACAATAGATGTTTTAGGATATTTTAATACAGTTAGGCATAATGGCCATTTCAGGTGGCTACTTTCTGTGTTTACTTTCATTCAGACTCAGAGACAAGCGTTTGAGTGCTTGGTTCACAGTATCTCTACAACAAAGGTGGCGAGTGCAAAAGTCACTCCAATGACTAAACACAATGTAATAATTTCATCAGCTCCACTAATCAAAATAAATGTTACACTAGTATCAAGCTAGTAGCCAGATGTAGTCAGATGCAATAAGATGTCTTCAATGTAAATCCATTAGTAAAGTATAGTATTAATTTTTTTAATTTCCACAAAAGGGCTGCCCAGTAGCTTACCTGGTAAAGTCTGTGCCCCATATCCTAAAGCAGCAGGCTGGGTTCAGCTCAAACCCGCAGCGGCTCTTTTCTGCCAATCATCAGCTATACTGTCTCATAAAGGCAAGAACATTTTGTTTTCTTCTTAATATTTTCTTAATATATCTTAATATGATTTGGTTAGCAGAAAGGCACATCTATATGATTTGTAGAAAACGTGTTAACACCTTCAAAAAATATAGGCATGGTCTCAAGCAAAAAAACAAACTTCATGCTTTACATTGCTTTTAGGGGGAATAAATTCAGCCTTTACAAACATACAATGTAAGAAATTTGTCATAGAGTCATTTAGGCAAGTCTATTATGTCAACACTTGGGCAAGCCCTGAAACTAAAAACCATGTTTAAAAAGAATCTTTCCTCTATTGGCATGGCACAAAGTAAAACGTTTCACTCCATTTCAACGTTTCATGTTTAAAGAAAACCTTTCATAAATGAGTATTCATTACTTTTATGAGTTATTGTAAACCACATGTTCCAGTTTTTAGGAGAATTTCAGGCACTGTCATTGCTCAATGTCAAAAATGATTTATACTTGTCTAACCTGATTTCAAAAATCAAAATAGATATACTTTTCTCAAATGACATCTTCCAATTGTGCCAACAGTTTTCTCTTAAGGAGCTGAAGACCGCAACCTCCACATCCTTTTAGAGAATTCCATCTTTCAGTGTCAACCAATGCCAAAAATGAGAGCAATTTGAACAAGTTGAACCCAACGTCAAATATCCCAGCCTAAATTCAAACACACAGAGACACTTTTCACAAATAGAGCTATCTGCATCCCCACTTGGCAAAAAAAAATGGTTGGAAAAATTCTACACTGACACCTGGTAATCATTACAGAAATAAGAGACAGAAGAGGTTAAAACGCTGTGAAGGAGTGGGGGGGAGAAATTCACACTTCTGCGTTGGGGCTTGCTAATGTCTCTGACCCCTCCACGCATAAACAGTTTAATTAACATGTATACATAACTTTCACTTTAACTGCTCATGGCATGTCAAATCAAAGTGTCTGTCAAAGCTGTGAAACAGGGAGTTGATACTTTGCAGGTCCTCATTTCAAATCCAGCTCTGTGTAACTGCTCCAGCTGGCCAGAGAAGCTGGCAATAAGACGTGAAGGCAGACAGACAGACAGGTAGACGGGCAGCCTGCCACTCTGTCAGTTTGATGAGATAAACACCTCCCAATAAAAGCTTTGTAACGCCCAGCTAAGTTTTGCACAACTCAGGCAGGAGTCAAGACAGTTTGATGTTTTCAGTGGAAAAACTAAATACTAACCAAACAATAATGCCTAAGTGTAGCTATGGGCATTCTACTTATGCAGATATAACGCGTATTATACATTATACATTAATGTATAACAAACCCATTTAATAAACCCATTTGCACAAGGAATTTTAAAAAGTGAGTCATTTCTATAGCCAAACTGCAAATTCATCTTTGATTTATGTCTAATTTGAATCCTAATACGTATAAATTAAAATTTACATTGCTGGAAAAATTGCAACAAATACATACAATACCGGCAAACTGGAATTGCCTGCTTAACAATGCATATGCCATCATTTCCATCCATTATTATTAAACTCTTTATTTGCTTCTCTTCACAATGAAGCATTACAGTACACAGTCTATAAGAGTGGGGATAGGGTCAAAGTTTTCTTCTTGTTTCTATCCTACTATTAGGGAAAGCAGATCAGTCGTTCCCTGAGACGAGCTATTAGGACTCTCCCTGTTTCTTTCCCACACACACATCCAGTCAGTTGGCCTGTCACATTGAGGAGGGGACCCCCAAGCCAGCCTGCCTCCACATAGCTACAGAGGAAAACCGAGTGTGTGTACACACACACACACACACACACACACACACACACACACACACACACACACACACACACACACACACACACACACACACACACACACACACAAATAGGCACACACTGAGGCCGGCAGCAACACCAGTACTGGTGTGTGATGGCTCAGGAGAGGAGGGAGAGTTATTAGCTTAGCCCTGAACCACCTACTTAATATAGGGGCCGGCGGTGATTGCTAACAGAGCCTGGCAGAGGTGACAGCTTTTGGCCCTGCTTGAGGAAATCCAATTGAAAAGCAGCCAAGAGGAACAACAACCCCGAAACAGATGTTGCTTGCTACCACCAGCGCAACTTGGATACACACAACCCAGTGGCAACAAACCGCGATGGCAAATCTGACACACACAAACATACCCACAGCAGACCCAGAGTGGAGGGCACACACACATACTGTAGGGCCACATGAAACAGCAAAATAACCGCATGAACAAGGGGAAAAGGGATCAACAGAAATAACCATAAACTCATACGTTGTACACAATGAACAATGCAAGTAATGATTTGTAAAGCTCACTTTTGGTGCTGTTCACAGTATTTGCATTGCAATTGGCATTTGAATAATGAATATATCTGATTTTCACCCTGATTGTTGTATTATTGATGTTTTAATAACATAAATAACAAATAAAATGAGCTTTAATGTCCGTCCTGAAGAGAATTTCTATCAGTGATGTCCGTCTGACTACGGTTGCATGAAACTGGTTACCATTGCAGTATTTAACAGACAAGAATAGCACAATACAATAAAAAATAAATTACATTAAAATCTTTAATTAAAATAAAACATCATCCTAAAGAACACACAAGCACGGAGCATAAATACGGAGCTTTTCCCTCCAGTTAGAACATGATTTAAGGATCCATAAACGTTATCAATCCAAGGTTATATTTTTTTTCATGGTGGAGCACAAAACACTCTGGCAGCTAAACCAGAAATAGAATTAAGAGGAAAAATACTTATAAAAATAAAAATACTAAAAAAATAAAGATAGAAAGATCAGGCAAAAGTTTGTAAGTCTGTTAAAGTCTTTTAACCCCCCCCCCCCACACACACACACACACACACATATACACACACACAGAATACACCAACCCAAACATCCATACACCTATCCCTCTTTTCTTTTTTTAACATCTCTGGCAGGGCATTTCAATGAAAACATAACACACTGGCCCTCAAATCATTACAGCCCCTTTTCCAATATTAATTGAGTTTGGCAAGGCTGACCATGCCTCAGTCATAATAACATTCATTTATTTTTTTCTATTGCCGCTACTGCAAAAGAGCAAGGAAGAGAGAGGGGAGAGGGAAAGAAAGATATAGAGAGTGAGGGGGAAAAATGGGCTAAAATCAATTCTGACATATCTTTATTGCCAGTCGATGACAAATGATGGCACATTTGCCATTGCTCTGGCATTGTGTCAGTGTATGTCATATCGATTTTACATCAGACAGACAAATGATATTGATGAAGAGCACAAGTAACAGATGAGCACTCCATTTTACTTGTTTTAACGTTTAAATAAACCAGAATGACGACGGAGTGAAGGATTGACTGTGTACCGGATCTTTCCATTTGCTAATAGACATGTTTTTTTTTTTTTTTTTCTTTCTTTTAAAATTAACTTGGCGTTTATACAAAGCGGGCCTGTTGGGAGTGGGTATCTACACCCTGAACCTGATCACACTGCACACATGTGGTAATGTAATGGCGGGGTGGTAAAGAGAGCACGAGAAAGAGAGTGAACTGTAAACAAACTAGCTTTTAAACAAGACAATTTAGGATTGCGTGTCTTAGGCGCCAAGCAAAACACAGCCATGGAAAACTGATACAAACTTGTAACACATGGGTCAAAGCATGAGACTTTGAAATGGTGAGGAAATGTACACTGCGAGTGCAGAGAGCTGTTTAATTAAAAATACTTAGGTATCCAACAGGCCTTTCTGTGGCGCCCGCTTGTCAAATTGTATGTGATCCCACTGTCAATCTCCAAGAGTTTTGTAATTGCATAGTTTTCCACTGACAGAGAGAAAAAATGTTGAAAGAGAACAAGTCCTGAGAAACAGCAGCTGGGGACTTGGTTTGGTTCATAGGAACTGTACACTTGGACACACACATGCTCAGTTGTAAGGTGCTCGGGTTACTGACACATACAACATATGTATACTGTATATACACATAGATATTAGTGTATACACACAGATATATACAGTTCAATAACATGTTAAGCTATATTAATATAAATTGATCCACAAACACTTCCAACCTACACACTATGCACTAATGATATAAGCACACACAAGCGCACACACAAGCACGCAGACAAACACACACACACACACACACACAAACACACACAAAATCCATTGTACACACTCCCTTCCAACTGAACTTACACACAATCAGACACAGTTCCACAGGTAACACACACGTGAAGAGTCCTAGTTTTTCTGAGGATGAAAAGTGGATCATTCCTAACCTATGAACTTGTCCATTTGTAAACCTTCAAGATACCATTTAAAATGCTTCTGTGCAGCAGATTTTGCAACAGTCAATTTGCAGTCTATGATCAGTGTGCACAAATTACACAATTTATGACAACTTTCATTGTTTACTTTGCACTGCAGTACACAGTGGAATGCACATTGCATGTGGCCAGCTAAGGTTACATAAGCAGTGCTGAAGCAACATTAAATATACCGTAGCATCAAAACAGTATGAGAAAGCAATGGTTGAGGACAAATTAAATGAAGGCGATGATAATTTTGATATGATGCTATTAATTTGGGAATTTAGGGTGACTTATATTAACAAAGAGCTGCTAGCCTGTTGCTAACACTCTGATGCAAGGCTGTAGACAGGCATGTAAAACCTTTGTGACGTATGGTATTGCCAACCGAATTTCCTTCACCTGGCAGTAGGGACAATTGCAAGGAAGGCATAAAGCACACTATCCCCCCCAATATCAACGCTTGTACAGGCACCCTCACAGGCTTCCCACCTGCATTCTTAAGCATGCACAATCCAGCCAAAGGTACATTTTTGAGAATAAAACTCAGATTTATGTGGCGATGGGTACGAAAATTTCCACTACGCTACCTGTATGCCAACAGAACCTCAGCTAACAATTTGTCTATGCAAGCGTGCCTAACGTGTTGAAACAAATATGTTGCACAATGTTTTGCTTCAAAAGTGTACAAATTGTTCAGGGAACAATGTGATGTTCACCTTTGGTCTATTCTTTTTGAGAAGGTGTGCAATGTGTCCAGCTATTCATATGCATACATTCATGGGCATAAAAAACAAATTTAAATCACTTGACAGATACATGTGTGCACACACACACAGTAACGTTTGAACAGAACGCCTAAAATTGCACCGCTGACAAGACTGTGTTGCAGTGCCCTTGACTAACAATGACAAATGGATGCAATATGCAAAAACTTAACAAGTCGCTTTTGGGCACAAAACAGGAAAAGATTGCTCCAGGTACCGTTAAGGGATGCTTTTGCTTTCCTGTATCCCAGCATAGGTGAACCGAGCTGAGGTTAATGGTTTGTGTCAAGATCAAGAAGTGTGTGGGTTAGTGTGTGTGATGTGTGTCCATTAAGGTGTGAGTCAGGAGACAGAAAGAGAGAGTATATTTTGCTTATTTAGTGGTGTGGATTGTCAATGGGTGAGTCTTGTGATACATTATTGTGCTCTTGCTGTGACCTTGTATGTGTTAGGAATGTAAATGACCACAGATTCATTATTTGGATTTGAAGAAATTATGCACTTTAAACCATTTTTTTTTTTTTTTTATAAAAGTGAATGGCAATTTTTTTTTTAAATAGAGAGAAAAAACTATGTTCAGTATGGTTGTAAATGGGAAGATCTTATACATTTTTTTATCCCATTTGAATTGAGCCACGGATTACACATTTAATGTTCATCAATTTAAAAGATAATTTTGCAATTCAAGAAAGTCTTGTCATAAAACTGTTGATGTAAAAGACTGTGAAAATATGTTATTAGAAAGACTACACACTTCAAATTCTCATGGGTGACGTCTCGCTGAAACTACAATGGCTGTGTCTTTCGTACCAAAATGTAAAATTACTCACACGAGCAACGGATCTTGCTCGTTCTTTTGCTTCTCGGCTGATAAAGCTTTGTTGGATAAAACACTTCAGGTAAGATAACGTTACATGTGTTGTGGAACATAGCTGAGCAAGCTAGCTAGCAAGCAAGCCAAGTATCCACTAAGGTGACGTAAATTTTGGGAGACGAGCTATTGAGTGTCAGCGTCAGTTCTGGCAGGCCAAGTAGTCAAGATGCTGCTAACCCTAAGGGCAAACAACACTTTCTCCCCAGCTGATCTGCACCAGCTGATTGGCATCAGCTGACATGCATCAGCTGGTCAACTCCCCTTGCTGCGTAATGGCTATGCTCAAACAGGGCGCCTTAGAGAGCAGCTCACTGTTTCTGGTCAACATAATTCCCCAAACACAAATATCTTTAAAACACCCTGAACCAAAAGTCAAAATGCAAGTAAAAAGATTTTTACAATTAAATTACAATGTGGTAAGGCCTACTTTCAAAAGTGTCAAACAAACCATGTTGTTATTTTTATTTTATATATATATACATATATATATATATATATATACAGTATATATATATATACATATATATATATATATATATATATATATATGTAGATCTATTATAAATGTGGTGTGGATCATACAGTTCATATTTATGTTACTGTATATATATTGTTTGTGTGTGTGCTTGTTTTGGGCATCTCTCTGCCATGGAGTGGGGTTAGGTTGGCATGGAAAGTTTGTGCATAACTGTAAAGAACTTTCATCTGGGTATTTTTTATTAAATGCAATAAATATATATATATATCTATCTATATCGTATATATATATATATATATATATATATATATATACTGTATATATAATTTAAATTGATGTAAATAAGTCAGAAACTTAAACCTACTAAAAGGTCAATGTTAGCTTGACAATGAAAGGAAACAGAAGTCTTATAATGTACAAATGTACAATTTAAAAGAGGATCTAAAATAACCTTCTCTGTATACGACTGTCAGAGAATAAGGTTTGGCTCACACTATGTGTGATTCAATGTCTGTGTTTGTATATACATGCCTTAATAAACCCACTTCTATGTGTATCCATGTATTTGTGTGTGTGCGTGCGTACATGAGTGTGTGCGTATGCGTACATGTATGCTACAGCACCACCATGGTGGCAGGGTGTATCCATCATAATAAACCGGCAGACTCGGCAACTGTCACATGCAATCACACTTCACTACGGTTCGCAGGACTTCAAAGTGAAAATGAATGGTAGTTCATCGACATGAAGACTTCATATATCTTCTGTTTTTTTTTTTTTTAAATGCTTTTTCTCTTTTATTTTTTGGAAGAGACTCTTTTTTTCCCAGCCCCCTTTTGTTGTGAGGATGTTTTTGTCACTGTCTAAAATGCATGGTGGGACACATGGGTTTTGAAAAAAAATTAAAATTCTATTACTTCCATCATTTTCTATCAGGCAATTTAAAAATCCCTAACTCTGAAGGTCTTCACTCCAATCAGACAGAGTTTGCATTAAAATGTTTTCAGGAATTGAGGTTTGCTTTCCCCACATTTCCACTCACAGTTATTTATTAAAGATCGCATTTAAATATAGGTTAGAGAGTGTTTGAGGGAAGTTGTGGCGTCCGTAAAGCAGCGTTAGACAAAATTAGTCATGATACTTATCAACTTCTTTTGACATGTTTTAGCAAAGAATTTCTTTTCAAAAGGTTCGACAGAAACAGAGCAACATGGGAATCAAAGTGAAATCATGTTTACCACATGTCGAATTTAAATCCAATGTTTGTCTGCGTCTGCATCTCTTTGGCTTGCGATATTTTTGACTTCTCTGGGATGAATGTATGCCCACGATTCAAGAAAAACAAAAAAACAGGTGTTAGAACCAGCAAACCAAAACTAAAGCTTTGTTGTGTAAATATGTGCAATGACAATAAAGATCTACCTATCCAGCTAATAAAATGACAGATAGACAGACGATAAACCATAACCTAGGGAAGGTGAAGACTTGACTATTGTCTCCACTAGGACAGGCATCAAAATAACAAGTTCACATAACAGGAAGTCCTTTGATATGTTGTTAATAGAAGAAATACATTTAATTATGCTTTAAATATTTCCCAAAGAAAAAGGCCCTATTCAATTTCAATTAAGTGTAATAGTTGTACATCAAATAAATCATGCCTTGATGGTAATGCAGATTAATGACAGTAAAAACTCTAAGATTGAAGTCTACATGGCATTAAGCTATAATTGAACATGGCAAGTGTTAAATGTGATAATCATCAAATTTGTAACCACTAGAAAGTCAAATGAGCCATAATAATGCCAATGCTGCAGCTGCTGCAGCTCTCTCGCACCACGGTTAGGCTTGCCTTTAATCTAGTAATGACTCTGAAATGACACAGTGCTTCAAAAAAAAACTGTGAAAAGGATTTAGGTCTCTCTACATCACTCCTTCTCTCTCTGCCCTGGCCCAGGCCCGGCTCTCACTCTCCAAACTGTTTGATTGGCACATGCTTTCACTTAATGAGGGATAATTACTAAGGAAAACAAGTGGGACACCACATCTGCTCAGTGTAAAAAGAAGCCCAGGCCTGGTTAAATCTGTCAGATGGGGCTTTCAGGTTGTGTGTGTGAATGTTTGACCCACCTTCAGCTGCCTCCCAGTCCAACACAAACCCACCAGGACCCTCCCTGCACCCTGGCCCGACAAGAAGCAGATTAACAGGAATCAGCATGTGGCTATAAACACTTACAGGGAAGAGTGTATATTTGTGCATTGACACGCATGGGAAATGACCTAGGGTATCTGTCGGGGACAAGCCAGGGGCCACAGCAGGAAGGGCAAGAGGCCAGTAGGGATGATCAACATCAACATCCCAATCAGTGTCCTGCTGCCAGAGCTGTTGTTCCCCAGCTCCCAACGCCACTGTTTTGTTTACTTTCACACAATGCTATAATGGCAGTAAAATACACAGGTAGCCGCCCTGCTCCCCAGACACCCCCACACACTGCCAATAAATCATCTCTGAATAGGATTTACATTGTGCTTAAAAGTCTCCCAGTCTAAAAGTCTGCCCATGTTTACAGGTAGTTAACTTGATTATTGTCCACTAGTACCGTAAATCAAAGTTTTAAAGTGGGCTTTGTCCTGTTTAAATGGAGTTACTGTCACAAATAAATGTTGCTTGACTGGTAAAATTATAAGTAATTGCATTTTCAAATAGATGTTAATTCTTAACCTTCTTCAGAAATTAACACATTTGAGTTTGATAGTGATATACTGTACACACATGAATTATTTAGCAACTATCAATCAATCAGGATTTCAAATCGTGTCTATTCTATAGGTGAGGTCTAGCTTAATTTATGCTTGATGTTTTTGAAAGACGCTTCTAAACAAAGGATGGTATTTCACATTTTTCCCCACTTAACCTATCCAACATTCCACCTTTTCATTCATGAATAGGCATGAAAGTGAAAATAAATAAATCAAATGTATCTGTCACTTAAGACAGCAATATTATCTCATTTGTTTTGCAAGCTTTGTTTTAGGCAGGTCCAAAGTATTATCAAAGCAACTAAATAAATAAATTTGTACTAAAAGTCTTTATATTTATATTACAATTATATCATACATTTCTATATGTACAGTAACACATTTACCACACTCGTTTTCAGTCCAAAAAAGCATAATTTCGTAGAGAACTGATCCAACTGCCAGCTGACAAAGCCTAAATAAAGTTATTATTAAGGGAATATACATTTTTCCTTCAATAACTAGTCATTTGATTCAAGTACATTTGTTTTAAACATCTAATATTATTTATATTTTGAACAGTGGTACATGCTACGATAAAAAAACAACAACATAAAAATGGAGTAATATTAGATTTACGAACAGTAGACCTTCACTTAATGGGGATCAATTCAGCTGCTTTGCCCATGGCAAGCATGTGCTAAGTTAAACTACACTGCCTCTCTCATTTTACAAACCAGTTGGTAAGACAATTACCAATTTATCATTCTAACTTGATATAAAGCTGAAGAACACAATCACATTTTCTATTGGAATAATTTTGAAAGAGAGGGAGACAGCAGCATTTATTTGCTTTAACCTTAATGCAGCAAAAACAAAATGGCTCACTTGTAAGCTTGAATTGATATTTGACAGCCTTTTAACCTCCTGTCACCCTCACCCCCTCCTCCACCCATCAACCCCCCCCCCCTGCCACCCACCCACTAGAAGAACAACAGGGTTTTTGCTTTCTTGCCCTGTGCTGACCCAGTTCTCTCTAATTACTCACAAACTATACATCAAAGCCGGGCAATCTCCAGATCTGCGCAAGTGGCAGGGTAAGGGAAACCAGGACTTTCCTAACCCAGTCATCACTGGTGTCTGTGTGTGTGTGTGTGGTGTGTGTGTGTGTGTGTGTGGTGTGTGGTGTGTGTGTGTGTGTGTGTGTGTGTGTGTGTGTGTGTGTGTGTGTGTGTGTGGGTTGTGTGCGCGCATGTGTGTGTGCGCACATGGGATGGTGTCAGCCAATACAAAAGGCAAGGCGGTGAACTTATAAATAGAACGGTCATTGTTTCGACATGGGTAATTTCGGGTGTCGTAGTTGTTCCTGTGTCGGTTGGACAAGGAATGGGGGAGGGGATGTGGAGAAGTGAGGTCATGAAGTTGGGAGTCAGCTGATGGAATAATCCCCGCCTGTTGACATGCATGTATGCACAAAAACATAATATAGAAACTCACACGTATCACTAAATGCATCAAAGCACAGATTTATATACAAAAACAAAGGTGCAATAAGTAGGCAAATTAGAGTGTACTCACACTCTCTCTCTCTCTCCTCCCTCCTTCCCTCAAACACACATACACACACAACCGCAAAGGAACACACACAGAAGTGCAGACATACAGGTATGGTAGGGCAGGGGCAAAGGGGATGGTTTGCTTTCTTATGACACAGGCTATTACTAAATTGAGCTGGCAGGTAATTCTAAAGCAAATAAATGCCAGCAGGTTTAACACAAGGAGAGGTCTTAGGGGTGCCGGCGTGAGCAATGACAGGAATGCTCTCGCCTCTTTTGACAGGAAGCCTATTATTCTCACCGCTTTATTTTACCAGGCCAGTTTTTAAAGACTGATCTCTCCGATAGTATTTCATCTCTCCCCAAAAATCAGTCCCTTCTCATCTAAATTACAGCCGCTCCTTTCTCACTTTTGCTTGTCCGTCTCTTCATTTCCAGACTTAATATTTACAGTAAAGGAGAATATAGGTTGCTATTGTTTAACAGCTTCTTTTACTGATCCAGTTAGTTTCAAGGGTACTTGAGTGATTTTTGTGTCAAAACCTTGATGCTAATATCTTGAATTAAGTCTCTGTCTGTAAGAAATCTACCCACCAAGAAGGGGAACATAAAGCATTGTGAAATGTGCAACCAAGCTCTAATGTTAATGCTGTTCAAACTTTAAAAAACAAACAAGAAACATACAAATACAGCAAAAGATGAAAAGAGACAAAAGGGAAAAAGTAAAAACAAGTTGAGACAAGACACACTATAAATACACTACTTAAAAAAGCCGTGCAACATCCTCATTATAAGTGCCATCTCCAAGAAGCGTGGTGGGAGTCAGTGCTGACCTTGGTATCCCGTTTGAATATTGTTTTAATGCCGTGGCTGGTAATTGTGGATGCAACGCAAACAGTGGACTCTTTTTCAAAGGGAAAGTTATTTTCCCAGGCAATGTGAATGCAAACAATCATGTCGTGCATTTATTTGTTTGTTTTTAAACCCCACCTCATAATTATCCAAGACACTAATTAAAATATGGATTTATAAATAAATCTCCATGATTTTACCTATGACTACATTAACTTAAGTTTTCATCACCCTTGCGTAGATTTGTTTTTTAAATTCCTTAATCAAACACAAGACAATCTTTTCGTCTGAGTATTATTTGCAATCATTTTATTAAATTGTGTATTTAAAAACATATAAAATACAGAAGTGTCTGGTTTGTAATTAAATGCTACTGTTAATGTGAAATAATATTTGTGCAGTATGAGAAATATTAATTATAAGTTAATTTAGTGCTGTTTTTTTCAATTTTGAAAAACTAAAAACTAATCAAAAGTAATTATTAGTGTATTAAGCATTTATGCTTTGCAAGTATATAAAGCATAAAGTATGCATATAAATATAGTATTTCATTCCATTGGGTGTAATTTTGCCAGCAAAGGATGAACGTTCACACTATGTTCTATTATTACAGTTTGTCAGAGTAATAGTCAACATGATGTATGTCAACAGAACAGCTAAAGTGTGTCTTTGCTTTCCCTCAAAATATCCCTCAAACAAGAGTACATTGACCAAAGCGCTCGGTGTCCTAGTATATCCAGCAAACTCCACTTCACTGGGAGAGATGGCCGTTGTTTTAAATTGCGTGATATGAGATGCAGCCAACTCTGAGTGAAAATGTCAAGGGAATGTGGTTCCTGTTTTCTCAAACAATCCAAAATGAAAAACATTTCCCTCCATAATGTGACCGGTGAGAGGTTTGACAAGCGCGCGTGTATGCTCCTGCACATGTCCCTTTATGTGTATACATGTACTGTGTGTGAATAGGTGGCAGGACTGGGTTACACAACCAATTACAGATATAAGGTTTGCTGATATTGGGCACTTAAATGAAAGATAACGTTTTCTTCTTGTATGGTAACTGTACTTTTAACCATACATATAACCCACATACATACAAGTGAAAGCCCTCAAATTATCAATGTAAAAAATCCTAGTGGATTGTCACATAAAAATTATATTTCTTATACGTCAATGTCAATCAAATCTAATTTGCTGATCTTGATTTTAGCTACCAACAAGTCAACATTAAAACCTGCAAGTAATGTGATTTTGTTATGCATACCTTTTTTCTTTCATTTTGTTTAATATGTTTGGTTTCATCTCTTATTTACTTGCACTAAGCGCATTTCTCCTGCCATTGAATAGTGGTGTTGGGTCACCTTGTCTGAAGCAGCTGCTTACCCTAAAATAATTCAATAAAAAAAAAAGAAATGGAAAAACAGCCTGATATAAATAACATTGTTCTGTGTTTCAGGGGGGAGTTTTCATGTCCATAAGGGTCTGAATGCTGTTTCATCAGCTTTTCCATCCTGTCAGCAATAGCCTTGTCTGGGAATCCTGGTAATTTTGGAAGGCATTAAATAAATCACATTTTTTTTAAAGTACTAAATATTGGCAAAGTATCAGCCACTGTATCTCATTTACAGAAGTATATTTATCAATCATCAAAAACCAGGAGAGCCTCAGTTACAACATGGTATAACAGGGAAAAAAGAAATAGGGAGGGGAAGCAGGAAGGGAAAAATGTGTCTTTGAATGGGCCGGTTGTGCAGGTCCAGATGAGTGGGCTGGAGATGACTGACTGGGAAACTGGATCCAAGTTCAGTTTTTTTTGTTTCTTCTGCCAAATGACAAATTAAAATAACTTCTAACTCCTTGGTCTGTAGGGGGTTGTGGGTAGTGGTGACAAGTGGTTACACAAACTATGCACACACGCACACGCACTTACAATACTTATCAGGGAATTACATTGAAAAAATTCAAGCTGTTCTTAACAAGATTGGAAGTACAGGATAACACACGAACAGAGACAAGCAAATGCCACCATCACTGAGTAAAACCTCCTTCCATCCACTGGTTTATTCTCTGTCTTTGCTCTCTGCATGCTTTTTTGCAGTGTATTACTTACCTGGCCAATTTAATAGTGAATACTCTCTAATTCTATTTTGGACTGTATGGGGTTAGAGTTAAAGTAAAGGTTGAAATTATAATTTGTAGAAAGAATATTTTTGATGCACCGGCTTTTTAGGAAGCATGAACCCCACTGCTTTGAGACAGCAACAAGAGCAAATCACACCTGATTAATAAGATATATTATTTAAGAAATAATAACAGTGTTAGGCAAAACAGAGACCCCAATATGGATTCACTAACATTTGATTTATTTAGTTTTCTAGATCAACAACAAGGATGAAGATGGCTTTACTTCAGGTTTTAAAAGAGCCTCAAAACTGCAGGTTGACTCAAGGTAATATTAAGGGAACACTTTCTACCACTTATAGTATGCAGGGAAGTTTTCCCTCTTACCAACAATCTGTTAAGGCCTAAATACTTAAATAAGAGCTCCCCATAAAAAACATCAGGCCTCATACACAAATGCTATGTT
>NC_045741.1:16789450-16792387 GCF_008692095.1 Etheostoma spectabile | reverse complement strand
TGCCGAACAACAGAAAAAAAAAAAAAAAAAACATAGAGCCTACATCTGTACAGATAACTGACTTATTCTTACACATGTGGAAATCTTTAAGCCTCAAGATTTTAAAAGTGGAAGTATATCCAGGTGCAATTATGCTTTAGTGTGATATCATTAGCACCAATCAGAGAAAACTGTGTGGATACTAAAAATCAGAAAATGTATCTTATCAGTTGCTCGTTCTTTTAATTTTACTCACTGTGCCTTTTATAGGGGACATGTTTCCTTTAAGACAGGTACTTAACAATGTTAATGTATAAAGTTGACTTTTAGTTTTATAGTGTTGTGTGATCATCTTAATGAAACGTGAGCTCTAATTTTTGCGTGTATGACCCATTTTTCTTTTACACAAGTGTGTAGCCTGGCAAATCCCTTGCTGTTTGAAACATCTGTAAAATTCAATGTTCAGACCACCGCTGTTTCAATAAGATAGGTCTGAGTGTGGTCTTATTACTGGACTTTACAGCAGCTGTGGCTCTGGTGGTAGAGCAGTTGTCTACCAATTGCAAGGCCAGTGGTTCGATGCCTGGCCTTGCAGTCGCATGGTGAAGTGTCCTTGGGCAAGACATGGAACCCAAAATTGATCACGAAACTGGGCCATCAAAGTATAAATGTGTGTGAATCTTCATCTAAATTATCTGATTTGCAGGTGGCACCTTGTAGGCAGCCTCAGCCACAGTGTATACATGGGTGTGAATGGCGCCTGTACTATGTTGAAGCACTTTGAGTAGTAGTTGAAAAGTGCTATATGAATATTTATATATTGACAATTAAATATTTATTTGCTATTTCATGGCCTACCAATCACTGAAAATCATAACAAGGATGTGTGTGTGGTCCTACTAATCCGTCAAATTTGTTTTAAATTTTTTTTCATAAATTAAAAAAAATATAAAAGAATTTCAAATCTTTGCATCTGATGTTGTGAAGTCTGGAATGCAAGTTGGGTGGGATTCTCCGCCTTAAGGGCCCACATCTTCGAAGTGGGAATGGTTATGGGTTGTGAAAGGCTGATGCTGATATCAATGGTTCTGAGTTACAGCTGCGGTCAGTTCAACATCCAGTCTGACGTTCATTAGTTGCATTCCAAAACTGACAGCAGTTTCCCACAATCTCTATTTAGTAGAAAAGCCTCAGAAAGAGCAAGTGGAATGTCTCATATGTAAAACAAAAACTTCAGAGCCACATTTCAAATCACAATATGGTCAACATAGGTCAAAATATTACTTCAAAAAAATAAAAAATAAAACTCAACTAAATGTTTAAAGAAAATAAAATATAAAAATAAGTCTTTAAAGATCAAATTTGATCTCAGATTTTCCAGCTGTGGTCAGTGATAACAAAAGGTGGTTGGCATTACTGATTTAAATTTAACAAAGGGCTGATAAACTCATCACTCTGAGCTTTTCCCTATCTGGCAGTGATAATGCTTTGTGCATTAAGCTACACGGGGAATAAGTATCAATACAGTATTGTACTAACTGGACTATAGGGCCGACAAAAAAGAAAAATCACCCCTTCTCAAACAATAACTTCTGATGCTATAAAAGCTTTGCTTACTCACACACCAAATATCCCATATGGCAAAAAATCAATACGCAGAGTAAACCGTATTGATCATATCTATATCTTGTATACACTCTGATGTCATGCTCCACTAGGCAAGTGTGTTAGTGTTTATGGAAGAAGGTTCTGCATTTGTCTTAATGGAAACAATATTCATGTTGAAGCTTTAAGTTGCATGAAAACTGCCTCAGCTAAAAGGCCAATTTTCCAGTCAATTGTTCTTTGGATTCTTGGGAGTCTAATATGGCTTTGGATGGTCTTATGTCAATCCATGCGTTATTTGAATCCCCACTGTTATGGTGTGACTAAAGTATCCCTTCTGTGAATGAAAATAATGCAATATTTAACAAACTGTAATGCAAATGAAAAGTAGTTTGTACATTTTTAAAGGAGAGACATCCAGAATGAGTGTTAAAAAATAACATTGAATGCAATTGCATTTATCTAAAAAAAGGTCCTATACAAATCTTAAGAAGAGCAGTTATTTCACAACGCAGTTATTAAAATAGTGTCACCACTTCAAGCTGGTGACATCAGAAAAGCATGTCAGGTTAACACTGTTTTCCATTTTCTTTTGAAATTATTAATTACCAAACTAATAAACAATTCCCTGTATTAATCATAGATGTATACAGGTTTGTTTTTCTAAAGTCAGATTAACTAAGTGAAATGATAAATTTCACTTTTAAAGCTTTACTGAATGCCTGTAAAATCTCATTACCACTCACCAATCTGTTCATTTCATAAAAAATACAAAAACATTGTTGTCACCAGTTCTGTGATTTAAAAGCCCTTAATGCAATGTGAATGAATCGGTTAAAATAAATTCTCTATATTTCCACACTGTAATGACAAGGCTCAGGGTTGCCCTCCACAGGCAGCAAACCGCCATGACAGAAAGAAAAGGATACCTTCCTTACAAAAACCTTGCCTGCAAAGTTACCAAAACAAAGCACATGGACTTACTTGCTCTTTCAACAACTTGCTAAGAACAATCGTTACCCTAACATTTTCTTTCTGAGTCCCTAACTTCCTTCACCTCTCTACTGTTTTCTCCCTCTCCTCCTTTCTCTTCCCCCCTCCACAGCTCAAAGTTATTGATAGTTTAAAGTTATGGGCTAATAATAAGATGGACACTGCATGGCCAGGAGCCTATTATACCCAGGTAATGGATAGTGCGGGGGTTTTGAATGACATTGCCCAGAGATTGGATGACAAAGGGTGGAGCGATTTATGGGCTACCCAAAGAGCCCCCGTCCCTCTTTTCTCACATGTGCACGCGCAAAACACACTCAGACACTCAGACACTCAGACACACACACACACACACACACA
>NC_045741.1:16778177-16789440 GCF_008692095.1 Etheostoma spectabile | reverse complement strand
ACACACACACACACACACACACACATATACACACACAGCTATTTATCTCTAGCTTGATAAGGAAGTGGATGAGGCATGCATGTATTTATGGTACAGATGTTCATAAAAACTAGTGGCACAGAGTAAGAAGTTAGAATCAACTCAGAAGAACAGCATATCCAGTCAAAACTCTACATGCACCTTGTTCACGCTATCCAGTGCAAACTACATGACTAATTGAGTTTGCATATATAACAGCATATTTATTTAGCTGCTCAAACCACAGGTGCAAACAATGGGCTTTACAATGACCAGCAAACATGCTTAGTTGTGTTCTTGTTTGGTCAGCACCAAACATTAATCAACTTAAACAACTTCTGTGCATAAGTTATGAAGTGCTGATTAAGTGTAATAAATACAGTTACATCCTGTATGCAACTTTTACTCAAAATGAGCATCTTCTGCCGTCAGTTATTGAAACACAAGTAAAAATCCAAAGCCCTGGTTGCCGAGTTCAGTGCAGCAGACATGTATTTATGCCAGGTCTAGAGTATATTTGCTCAAAACGGCCTGCTCAGGTCTCTATTGAGAGAAATAACAGCAGAGACACTTCAGACAGTGTTGACAGGATGCAGGGGGAAGAGGAAGAGGAGGGAGGGCGTGAGGGAGTGCAATGAAAAAGGCTTGTCAACATTATCTGTTTTATTGATTTAACAGTAAAGGCTTGCCGCTTAAGCTTTATGTTGCTTTGGCTGGCCCCATTGAAAATACAACAGCTGCAAATAAAAAACGATTTCCTAAAAAACTTTTTATTTATTTATTTTATTAATCTCCTGCCTACCAGCTCAGGTTTTGCATGCACTATTGTTAAGGTTGCACACATTTCATCATCTGTATGAGCAGCAGTTATGATGAGACTACAACAACTGTGCTCTCCTTCCCAAAGGAATCAAATCGATGGCATTGAAGAGACTGTCTTCTAGTTAAAACAATGTTGCAACAACACTACAGCAATGCTTTCACCTAATCAACATGCTAACACATTGAAATCATAATGCTGGCATGTTGATGTTTAGTTGGTATAATGTTAACCATCTTAGTTTAACATGTTAGCATGTTAACATTTGCTAATTAGCACTGACTAAGAAGTACAGTTTAGGCTAAAGGGACCAGATGATGGCCTTAGATTAAGGTGACCAGATTTCTCAGACAAAATCCGGGGACATTTTCACATCAGAAGCGTATACACCTACAAAACACGTCATGTTTTTATTTTTGTAAAACTTAAAATGGGGACACTAGACTTAGAGCTGTTCTCAACAGGCACTGAGCCCCCCTAAAGGTCTGATCCTAAAATTACCCCTGCTGCTACTTCATACTTGTAATCCACTACACCTCAGAGGGGAATGTTGTAATGTTTACTGAACTGCATTTATCTGACAGCTTTTCCTTTATTGCTTCAGGCTTGTTTCTGCAACAGCTCATTGATTATCGGATAAAATAAAAACTATTGTGGAAAGATTTTCTTTTAACATTGACCCAGTATTAAATGAGATCTCTGCAGTCGGCAGCAGCGAAACAAGCTACAATGTACAGTGCCTTGTGAAAGTATTCGGCCCCCTTGAACTTTTCAACCTTTTGACACATTTCAGGCTTCAAACATAAAGATATAAAAAATTTATTTTTTGTGAAGAATCACCAACAAGTGGGACACAATTGTGAAGTGGAACGAAATCTATTGGATATTTTTAATTTTTTTTGCAAATAAAAAACAGAAAAGTGGTGCGTGCAAAATTATTGGGCCCCCTTGCGTTAATACTTTGTAGGGCCACCTTTTGCTGCGATTACAGCTCCAAGTCGCTTGGGGTATGTCTCTATCAGTTTTGCACATCGAGAGACTGAAATTCTTGCCCATTCTTCCTTGCAAAACAGCTCAAGCTCAGTGAGGTTGGATGGAGAGCGTTTGTGAACAGCAGTTTTCAGTTCTTTCCACAGATTCTTGATTGGATTCAAGTCTGGACTTTGACTTGGCCTTCTAACCCTGGATACGATTATTTGTGAACCATTCCGTTGTAGATTTTGCTGTAGTTTTGGGATCATTGTCTTGTTGGAAGATAAATCTCCGTCCCAGTTTCAGGTCTTTTGCAGACTCCAACAGGTTTTCATCCAAATGGTCCTGTTTTGGCTGCATCCATCTCCCCCTCAATTTAACCATCTTCCCTGTCCCTGCTGAAGAAAGCGGCCCAAACCATGATGCTGCCACCACCATGTTTGACAGTGGGGATGGTGTTTGGGGTGATGAGCTGTGTTGCTTTTACCGCCAACATATCGTTTTGCATTGTGGCCAAAAAGTTTGATTTTGGTTTCATCTGACCAGAGAACCTTCTTCCACATGTTTTGTGTGTCTCCCAGTGGGCTTGTGGCAAACTTTAGACGAACTTTTTATGGATATCTTTGAGAAATGTCTTTCTTCTTCTTGCCACTCTTCCATGAAGGCCAGATTTGTGCAGTGTACGACTGATTGTTGTCCTATGGACAGACTCTCCCACCTCAGCTGTAGTTCTCTGCAGTTCATCCAGATGGGCCTCTTGGCTGCATCTCTGATCATTCTTCTCCTTGTCTGAGCTGAAAGTTTACAGGGACAGCCAGGTCTTGGTAGATTTGCAGTGGTCATACTCCTTTCATTTCAAATGATCGCTAGCACAGTGCTCCTTGGATGTTTAAAGCTTGGGAAATCTTTTTGTATCCAAGTCCGGCTTTACACTTCTCCACAACAGTATTACGGACTTGCCTGGTGTGTTCCTTGGTCTTCATGATGCTCTCTGCGCTTTCAACAGAACCCTGAGACTATCACAGAGCAGGTGCATTTATACAGAGACTTGATCACACACACAGGTGGATTCTATCTATCACCATCAGTCATTTAGGAACCATTGGATCATTCAGGATCCCCTCGCGAACTTCTGGAGTGAGTTTGCTGCACTGAAAGTAAGGGGCCGAATAATTTTGCACGCACCACTTTTCAGTTTTTTATTTGCTAAAAAGTTTAAAATATCCAATAGATGTCGTTCCACTTCACAATTGTTCCCACTTGTTGGTGATTCTCACAAAAAATAATTTTTTTATATCTTTATGTTTGAAGCCTGAAATGTGTCAAAAGGTTGAAAGTTCAAGGGGGCCGAATACTTTCGCAAGGCACTGTAAGTTTAATAGGATAATAGTCAAACTTGTATTAATGTTCATAAAAGTACACGTTTTGGTACTGAGAGACTCAGATTAATATCTAATTTTCTGACAACATTATGAAAAGGATTTCTAAGGAGGTCGACATTTCTGTTAAGATTGAGACCCTTTTTTTAAACCATAAAAGTGCATTTGCTAAACCCACCAGACTCCATGTAAATAATCAGTAATTTTAGCATCGTAAAATACGGCTTTCTAAAATATCTCTGAGCTCCAAGCAGCACTGGCTCTGGCTGTCTTGAGCAACTATCGGCTACGTTTGGTCAATGTTTTCTTTCTTTCATTACAGTTTCAGGTCTGCAGTCACAATGAAAACCGGGGACAGATCCAGGAGTGGACAGGTCACCAAAACGGGGACTGTCCCTGGAAACCGGGGGCTAGTCACCCTATGCTAGATGGAAGGTTAGGTGATCAACATTTTTAAAATTCATCCCCTGGGGATGATAAATATCTGTAATTTCACTGCAATTCTCCAATAGTTGTTGAGACTTTCAATAACAAACAAAAAATGTCACCTGTGAGGGTGAGGGAAAAGTCAGGGGATCACACATGTCACAAATCTCTGTAAATTTCCCAGAAATCTTTCCCATAGACATTTGCCTCTAGCTGTTTGAGATATTTAACTGAACAAACGTTTGACTTACTGAACTGTCTGTAAAAATCCTCTCAATAGTTTTTTTTAAGATATTCCCACTCAGAAACATAAATGTCAATCTCTTGGTGTTGTCATCATCTGGCAATCATGATTTTTATACAAAATGTCACAACACAAACACATGTCGAATATCTGAGTTATTCTTTTTTTTTTTTTTTTTAGAAATGACTTGGTATTTTCTTGCCCTGTGCAGCACTCATAACCAAAGGGATGGAATAAGCAATGCAAACAGGCAAAGAGTAGAACAAGGCAAGGTGTTGGTATTTTCTTAAAACGGGTCGTTAATGTTGTGCGTGAGAGAGATGATTAAGGATCAGTCTTATAAGGAGGCCACAGCTGCAATTTTGTAATAGTGTACTTTCATTTGCAATATGACTATCAGGACAAATATGATTAACACAGCTGTTTTGCATTGTTCATTTAAACTAGGAGAGTCAAACAGATTGTCAAAAGACAGATTAACAGACAGCTTAAAGACCAGAGAGGTGGACATACAGACAAACAGAAACATTGCTGCCAGACAGGTGGACAACTGACAAATAGATACAGACAGACAGATGAATGAAACAGGAAAGAAATCCATATGACGTGTTAACATGTGAAGCAGTGAAGTCGTATAATAAGAGCCTAGAAAAACCTTCAATTTAATTACTACCGACATGAAAACAATATAATTAGATATGAGGGGAAACAAACTATTCATGGCAACCTAGGGACCTTGCTTAATGATCAGACCGCAGCTAAAACCTTTATTGTTTTCTCGTTAAATATACAGCTCAATTGAAGATCAGCTGATTAAAAGACAACTACAATTGCTGGACATGCTGGGGAAGCTGGGTAATGTGGGCTGCCTGCCTGCCGCAGAAAATTACATGATTTCATCCTCACCTCCTCCTTCATCACTGCGTGCAGTGGGAAACAAAGATGTTCCTTTTTTTTTCCATGTGAAAACCAATATTTCACAAAGTTGTGACCATTTTCAAATAAAGCCGTGATGCCTTCAGGTATACTAACCGAGGCAGAATTTGTTATCTTTTTATAGTTATTTTAAACAGTGACTTCAAAAGTATTCCTTTCTCAAATTTGTGACAAAACACCCCTTAATTATCAGCACTAAAAGCAGAAAACAACGCTGATAGCCACACACCACAAAAATAATGCTGACCTCTGAATACATAAAGCAGAAATATCAACCACACACACAAATCTACTTTCCTTGTTAAAATGAAGCACCTGCTTAACACAAGCCAGACCAAGGCTCTCTCCCCCGCCCCTTTCTGTCTCGCCTTTACACTGACAATAAAAACCTTGACAGTCTGTGGCCCCTCACCACGAGAGAAAGGAAGAATTACAATGTATAATGAAAACCTTTCTGTTTCTCATTGAAGAGAAAAAACAGTTTACAGTTTATAAACTGTTGAAGTTTATTTGAAGTGGCTCAGGCACAGTTTTAGCTGTGGCATTTAGTCTCGCACTTGTTCTACATTATTACAACAGGTTACAACAGATGTGTGGCTGTTTTCAAGAATGTTCTGTAGCAAAACTCAATTTGTATTTCTGTTTCAAAAAGTGCTTCTGTACACTGAGAGAGGGATGCGTGTTAGGATTCAGATATGTCAAAAGCCCAGTTGGTCTTAATTTTTGACGATAGCAAACAGAGGTATATTAACATTTTAAAAACAGTGCCAGTCAATGTATTAAAATAAATCAATATGTTGTTTCAATCCTGCATTTAATGAATACATGTATTGAGACACCTTATGTTACAATTTGGATCATTGGCCCTTCATTATTATTCTTTTCTTTAGTCTGTGTGTGTGCGTGTATATGACGTGGCGTACCTGGAGGAGTTGAGAAGGATGAAGATGTAGGCCATGACATGAGAAAGCACCAAGCCACCACATAGCCATGTCAAGCCAAGAATGGCAGCAACACCAACACTGCTTTCACTGCCGCCCTTTACACACACACACACAACAACACACACCCCACACACACACACAACCCACACAACACAACACACACACACACACACACACACACACACACCAACACACAACACCACACAACACACACACCACACACACCCTCACAGTACAAAGATGTAAGCATATATTCATTTATTGGCAAATATACAAAATGCAGACATATATAAATATTATCAAAACACACACCACCACACTCATAACATAACACACACACCCCTAAAAACTCTGAACGGTTGACTGACTGAACTTACACCAAACCAGATAAAAAGTATTTAGTTATTACCTAAAAATTTTACTTCCTCCCTAATTGTGCTGAGCTCAATTCTGGTTTCTCAACCTTTCAGTTCTTTGGACAAAACTGAGCGGCTTTGCAGGCTGGTTGTTCCATATACAACCCTGTGTGCTGAAAGGCTCATGGGGTGACAACTTCCCACCTTTAATCCCTTTAATTCTGTTTAGAGTGGATTATCTTCCGCTCAGGTGACCGCCAAACCGCACCATGTGTGTGTTTCGTGTGTGACATGGCGGACGCAAGTAGTTTATTTAGCGGAGGAATGTGTTTGAGTTTCCGAGACGGCTGCCACCCAGGGACGCCATGGTTCAAGGCCGGCTTTGAGAACCTTCATAAAGCCCCCACTGTGAGCCCCGGTGGACCAGGTAGGTGAAAAAACTATACACTTTAAAATGATTTTCCCTGATAGAATCATATACAAGCTGCTGGGGGAAATCTACTGGATCATACGCAGCGGAGTTTGACTCTGATGAGTTAACACATCGGTGCCAAAAATGGAAGCAAAAGACATTAGTTATTTCTTGTTGAGCAATAAGGCTCAACAAGAAATTGTTTGACAGGGACATTGTATGCAAAAGTCAAAAACCCAATGTGACATGTACAAGTAAGTTTAGGTAAACACCAACCAAGTTAAGTTACTTTTCATTAGAAATCTCACGATGCTCTAGTCCATCTGATAAATACCATGCAGTTATTTGTATTGTGCATTTATGCATTTATGTTATGCAGTTATGCAACTATCACAAATCAAATCACAATCCTTAATATTCAACAGACAGACGTAGAACATAAAACAAGCAAACAGGTGTATTGTGTGGATTTAAAGGCATACGGCGCTGCAAAAGTTACATGTTACTTTTTAATTTTATTTCATTGTATTTTGAAAACCCAAACTATTGCTATTCTCTTATCATCAACCCCAGGCTGCAGCACATACCGTATTAGATGATTGAATATATAAAATAAAAATAAAAATGTATATATTGTATTCCACCATTGCAAGCTATAAGAAGTCTACAGCAAATATTTTAGAGATCATTTCAGAATAGCAATAGTTGAATTGGTCAGTACTTGAATTAGCTGCTGAGAAAAGATATTTCATTTATATTATACATCTTCAACACGTTCTCAGAGGTTCCCCTAAATCACAATTTTCATAAAACATTAATAACACCACTTCAAACCGTTACTGTCCTGTCCTTCCAATCAGTTCAGTATAATGACTATAAACTACTAATTAATAAAATGTTTTGATGCAGGATTCACATAACGCTGTCAACACATTGAAAATAAAGAAAGAGCTTTATATTACAAAAAAGCCAATTATGGCCAACACATCAGAACACTAATGAAATATTTTCGTGTACAATGAAAAAATGAAGCTTGAAGCCTTTTATATTAAAAGAACTAATGTATCCATTCAAAATGTACTCCATATACAGTATACGGCTTGCTGTTTTAAATGACAAATCCAATATAAATCTTTTATTTGAAGCCCGTGACTACAGCTTGTCTGCTCCAAAGAGGCAAAGAGACAAATTGTGCCTCTTGTGGTTTCTACCTGATTTGCTCATAGGCTTGTTCCACAGACTGGTTCCCATGGCCAACATGATGGATCTTCTCTTGGCTGTGGGAGATGGTGATGACCACCACCCTGGTCAGTACCAGATATTCACCTGAAAAAGGAAGGGTAGAAATGAGAAAAGGCAAGGAAAAGTGAAAGAGATATGAGCAGAGCTGTATTGAAATGAATAAGTATAAAAAATACCAATAAAATGATTTATTACATATTTTTAACCATTACATTTAACCTGAACAGACTACATGGTATGATCGGGATTTCGTTTCCTGACCATGATGATGAAGATGACGGGCCCAGCAAGCCCCAGATAACGCCATTCTGGACACTGAGCCAACAGTAGCCATCGGACGTATTGGCCTGCGGCTGATGCCAGCGTGATGTGACGATCATACCGGCAGACCGGGAGGGAGGGATGCGAATAAAAGAAACAGAGAGAGAGGAGGTGAAGGAAAATAAAGGAAAAGATAAAGTACCAAGACTAGATAATAAGATAGGGTAAGAGCAAAATGCAGAAGGGAGGGGAAGGAAACCACATTAAAGACAATTGTGATGCAATGGTCACACGCATCAGAAAAAAAACAGTTTTAAAAAAGTATTTTCTTTTATTTCATACAAAGCCATTATCAGATTCATGTCAATCCAAAACAACATAAATTAAAAAAAACAATTGGGCTATCGTAATTTGGCTATTTTTAAGCCTTTGTACCCAGCCGATGAGATAGTATACTTCATGTGACCTCTCCTCGCTTAGGTTGACTGCAACCACCTTGCTCCAGAGCAGCAGACCCTCCACCAGCATCCAGCTAAATCTGCCATGAAGAGAGATGGAGCAGCGCTGCCACAAGTGGTGCATGCACTACAAACACACCACACAGGCATGCAGACACATGTTACATTTCACATTTCAAGCATTTAGATTAGCTTTTAAGTGACATGCCCTTAACAGTAACATTAATTAACTTCAATTTCCATGTTCCAAGTACATTACAAGAACCTAGTGTCCTTTTTGCTAGTGAATATAAGGGAGATTTGTTATTGCACTTACTATTATTCTAATTTGCAAGGGTCAGTTTTGTGAGAAAGATTTTCTACCTCCAAAATCCAATTCACATTTGCACAGGACAGGGACGGTTGTGGGAACACAAGGAAGTTAGGTGACAGACTAAAAAAATGCATCAGGATCTACACATTTACATTCTTCATACACCCTATTCATAACTCTTAATAATTGGTCCAGAAATCAGAAATTCAACTACGTAAAATAAATACACACACACACAACCACACACACACACCCACACCACCCACACACACACACCACCCACACTCTCTCTCACACACACACACACACACACAACACACAGACAGACAAACAGACAGACACACACCAACACACACACACACACAGCACAAGTGTTCTCCTATCTTTGTGTGGACCGTCATTGACATAATGCATTCCCTAGCCCCTTACCCTAACCTTAACCACAAACCTAAATGCCTAACCTTACCCCTCACCTCACCCTCAGCCTAACCATAACCTAACTCTAACCCTACTCCTAAAACCAAGTCTTATTCCTCAACAGCCCTTAACGTTGTGGGGACCAGCATTGTGTCCCCACAAAGCGTCAGGACCCCATAAGTATACTGTATCCCGGTTTTTGGTCCCCCACAAATGTAGTTAAACCTAATACACACACACACACACACCACACACCACACACACACACACACCACACACAACAAACACACACACCCACACACACACACACACCCACACACAACAACCCATAGACATAACCGCTAGCCATGGCTTGTCACACAGAACCATCTGAAAAGCCATCATTGCATGGCCGCGGAAACTAGGGTGCGATGCTGTGCACGCCGTAGCAAAAGGACAAACACTACAACCATAATAAAAAATTTAAAAAAAAAAAACATTTTATAAATTGATTATTAATAGAAACCTAATCCCTTTCATTAGAAATGAAATGTAATACATTTACAATTTGGTAAGTAGAGATAACATATATAATTTGATGAATCTCCGATTTTGCCAAGAGTGAGGCGCGCAGCGTGCCTCTGAGCTGATGAGTGAAATAGTTTGTGGTAACATTCCCGCGGGTCAACAGTACAGACATTCGCTAGCCATGGCAAAAGCGCATTAGGATTTCTTTATAAATCAACACAGGCTAAAAAGCCTAAAAAAAATCGAGGCAGAAAACTCAGCAACTGAACCAAAGAAGTACAGCAGCACCTCTCCACCTCCACACTCCCAGAGCGACCTGCTAGCAACAGACGACCAGGCAGCTAATGTTATTATAGCCAAGCTACAGCAGCAGGGCAGCTGCGGCGGGAACTCAGTGCTGCAGCCTCGGGGGTACTTTTTCCTGGTAGACGTTTTGGAGAGGGGAATTTTTTTTGTGTTTTTTGTGTTATGACTGCAGCAACAAGGTAAGATGCTGGTTATTATTATGCTGCTGCTGCGTGCAGTAAACTGGCATCAAACTGTTCAGTACAGTTCAACGGAAAAGTTATTATTACGAATTAATTGGAGATAATTGTGTTTTTTACATGCTGTAAAGCCTTCTTATTGGAAAACCAGAAAGAGGTTGCATCTACATTTAATTATCCTATATCCTACCTTATTAATTATCCCACCGTATTGTTATAAAATATAGACCTGTTGTTACATATGGCCCATATCTTTATGCCTTATTTGCTATTGCTGTGCTAAAAAACTTGAGGATGCATTTCCCTATTTCAATGTTATGTCAGGATTGACTGGCTTGCTTCACTTTCATTTGATTTAATGTAATTCGTGATGTGTTTGTGGCTCTTTTTTTTAACTTGTAGTAGGCCTATTCTGTGCCCTTGTCGCAGCATGTGCCTATATCCTGCGTTATTCTGGATAATTGGTCCTTCTTGTATTATGGACTTTTCTATTTATTTTTGCTTGTGTAGCATGTAGCCTACATGTGTTCCAGTTTATTATCAAAGCCTTAGTACTTTTTGACACACAAGTGCCTTTATTTTAATAAGAATATTTCGTCTTCATCTTGACAGTATGGGTATGAAAGAAATTTATATTGGTTGAATAGCGATGGTGTTTCCGGGTAAGTAGCATGGCATGCAATTATTGTCTTGGTAGCTATTTATAATGATTGAATCTCTATACAGTTCAATAAATTGTAGGAGGATGCAGTTAGGTGTGTGATGGTTGACTTTGGTAAAAACTTCACTCTGGAAATTTGTCATATATTATATATCAGTTTGAACTGATATATATAAAGTGTTAATATATATAAATAATACTTAAATTAACCATTCTTTAATGATTAACCACTCATATGATGCATCACTTATTTTGCAGGTACACACTGCTTTAGTACTGGTAATTAACGGTTGGTAATCATTCGTTAATACGTACAGCTAACTGAGGATCATCTTCTTTGGTCTTTAACTACCGCCAACAGCGTACAAAACCCGGTGGCAGGATTAAAGATGCCCTCAGCAGCATACAATTG
>NC_045741.1:16776451-16778152 GCF_008692095.1 Etheostoma spectabile | reverse complement strand
AACAAGTGGGACACAATTGTGAAGTGGAACGAAATCTATTGGATATTTTTAATTTTTTTTGCAAATAAAAAACAGAAAAGTGGTGCGTGCAAAATTATTGGGCCCCCTTGCGTTAATACTTTGTAGGGCCACCTTTTGCTGCGATTACAGCTCCAAGTCGCTTGGGGTATGTCTCTATTCCGTTTTGCACATCGAGAGACTGAAATTCTTGCCCATTCTTCCTTGCAAAACAGCTCAAGCTCAGTGAGGTTGGCGAAGGTTTGAACAGCAGTTTTCAGTTCTTTCCACAGATTCTTGATTGGATTCAAGTCTGGACTTTGACTTGGCCATTCTAACACCTGGATACGATTATTTGTGAACCATTCCGTTGTAGATTTTGCTGTATGTTTGGGATCATTGTCTTGTTGGAAGATAAATCTCCGTCCAGTTTCAGGTCTTTTGCAACTCCAACAGGTTTTCACCGAATGGTCCTGTTTTGGCTGCATCCATCTCCCCCTCAATTTAACCATCTTCCCTGTCCCTGCTGAAGAAAGCGGCCCAAACCATGATCTGCCACCACCATGTTTGACAGTGGGGATGGTGTTTGGGGTGATGAGCTGTGTTGCTTTTACCCCAACATATCGTTTTGCATTGTGGCCAAAAAGTTTGATTTTGGTTTCATCTGACCAGAGAACCTTCTTCCACATGTTTTGTGTGTCTCCCAGTGGCTTGTGCAAACTTTAGACGAACTTTTTATGGATATCTTTGAGAAATGTCTTTCTTCTTTTGCCACTCTTCCATGAAGGCCAGATTTGTGCAGTGTACGACTGATTGTTGTCCTATGGACAGACTCTCCCACCTCAGCTGTAGTTCTCTGCAGTTCATCCAGATGGGCCTCTTGGCTGCATCTCTGATCATTCTTCTCCTTGTCTGAGCTGAAAGTTTACAGGGACAGCCAGGTCTTGGTAGATTTGCAGTGGTCTGATACTCCTTTCATTTCAAAATGATCGCTAGCACAGTGCTCCTTGGGATGTTTAAAGCTTGGGAAATCTTTTTGTATCCAAGTCCGGCTTTAAACTTCTCCACAACAGTATTACGGACTTGCCTGGTGTGTTCCTTGGTCTTCATGATGCTCTCTGCGCTTTCAACAGAACCCTGAGACTATCACAGAGCAGGTGCATTTATACAGAGACTTGATCACACACACAGGTGGATTCTATCTATCACCATCAGTCATTTAGGACAACATTGGATCATTCAGAGATCCTCGCTGAACTTCTGGAGTGAGTTTGCTGCACTGAAAGTAAAGGGGCCGAATAATTTTGCACGCACCACTTTTCAGTTTTTTATTTGCTAAAAAAGTTTAAAATATCCAATAGATGTCGTTCCACTTCACAATTGTGTCCCACTTGTTGGTGATTCTTCACAAAAAATAATTTTTTTATATCTTTATGTTTGAAGCCTGAAATGTGTCAAAAGGTTGAAAAGTTCAAGGGGGCCGAATACTTTCGCAAGGCACTGTAAGTTAATAGGATAATAGTCAAACTTGTATTAATGTTCATAAAAGTACACGTTTTGGTACTGAGAGACTCAGATTAATATTCTAAGTTTCTGACAACATTATGAAAAGGATTTCTAAGGAGGTCGACATTTCTGTTAAAGATTGAGACCCTTTTTTAAACCATAAAAGTGCATTTGCTAAACCCACCAGACTCCATGTAA
>NC_045741.1:16775793-16776441 GCF_008692095.1 Etheostoma spectabile | reverse complement strand
ATTTTAGCATCGTAAAATACGGCTTTCTAAAATATCTCTGAGCTCCAAGCAGCACTGGCTCTGGCTGTCTTGAGCAACTATCGGCTACGTTTGGTCAATGTTTTCTTTCTTTCATTACAGTTTCAGGTCTGTCAGTCACAATGAAAACCGGGGACAGATCCAGGAGTGGACAGGTCACCAAAAACGGGGACTGTCCCTGGAAACCGGGGGCGTCTAGTCACCC
Source organism: Etheostoma spectabile (assembly GCF_008692095.1). NCBI lineage: Eukaryota > Metazoa > Chordata > Actinopteri > Perciformes > Percidae > Etheostoma > Etheostoma spectabile. Next base: position 16,776,218 of record NC_045741.1, on the reverse strand, counting down.
TATGCTAGATGGAAGGTTAGGTGATCAACATTTTTAAAATTCATCCCCTGGGGATGATAAATATCTGTAAATTTCACTGCAATTCATCCAATAGTTGTTGAGACATTTCAATAACAAACAAAAAATGTCAACCTGTGACGGTGAGGGAAAAGTCAGGGGATCAACAATGTCACAAATCTCTGTAAATTTCCCAGAAATCTTTCCCATAGACATTTGCCTCTAGCTGTTGAGATATTTAACTGAATACAAACGTTTGACTTACTGAACTGTCTGTAAAAATCCATCAATAGTTTTTTTTAAGATATTCCACTCAGAAACATAAATGTCAATCTCTTGGTGTTGTCATCATCTGGCAATCATGATTTTTTATACAAAATGTCACAACACAAACACATGTCGAATAATCTGAGTTATTCTTTTTTTTT
>NC_045741.1:16769717-16775783 GCF_008692095.1 Etheostoma spectabile | reverse complement strand
AAATGACTTGGTATTTTCTTGCCCTGTGCAGCACTCATAACCAAAGGGATGGAATAAGCAATGCAACAACAGGCAAAAGAAGTAGCACAAGGCAAGGTGTTGGTATTTTCTTAAAATCGGGTCGTTAATGTTGTGCTGAGAAGAGATGATTAAGGATCAGGTCTTATAAGGAGGCCACAGCTGCAATTATTGTAATAGTGTACTTTCATTTGCAATATGACTATCAGGACAAAAGATAATGATTAACACAGCTGTTTTGCATTGTTACATTTAAACTAGGAGAGTCAAACAGATTGTCAGAAAGACAGATTAACAGACAGCTTAAAGACCAAGAGAGGTGGACATACAGACAAACAGAAACATTGCTGACAGACAGGTGGACAACTGAACAAATAGATACAGACAGACAGATGAATGAAACAGGAAAGAAATCCATATGACGTGTTAACATGTGAAGCAGTGAAGTCGTATAATAAGAGCCTAGAAAAACCTTCAATATTAATTACTACCGACATGAAAACAATATAATTAGATATGAGGGGGAAACAAACTATTCATGGCAACCTAGGGACCTTGCTTAATGATCAGACCGCAGCTAAAACCTTTATTGATTTTCTCGTTAAATATACAGCTCAATTGAAGATACAGCTGATTAAAAGACAACTACAAATTGCTGGACATGCTGGGGAAGCTGGGTAATGTGGGGCTGCCTGCCTGCCGCAGAAAATTACATGATTTCATCCTCACCTCCTCCTTCATCACTGCAGTGCAGTGGGAAAACAAAGATGTTACTTTTTTTTTCCATGTGAAAACCAATATTTCACAAAGTTGTGACCATTTTCAAATAAAGCCGTGATGCCTTCAGGTATACTAACCGAGGCAGAATTTGTTATCATTTTATATGTATATTTTAACAGTGACTTCAAAAAGTATTCCTTTCTCAAAATTTGTGACAAAACAACCCCTTAAATTTCAGCACTAAAAGCAGAAAATCAACGCTGATAAGCCACAAACAACAAAAATAATGCTGACCTCTGAATACATAAAGCAGAAATAATCAACCACACAACACAAATCTACTTTCCTTGTTAAAATGAAGCACCTGCTTAACACAAGCCAGACCAAGGCTCTCTCCCCCGCCCCTTTCTGTCTCAGCCTTTACACTGACAAATAAAAACCTTGACAGTCTGTGTGCCCTCACCACGAGAGAAAGGAAGAATTACAATGTATAATGGAAAACCTTTCTGTTTCTCATTGAAGAAGAAAAAACAGTTTACAGTTTATAAACTGTTGAAGTTTATTTGAAGTGGCTCAGGCACAAGTTTTAGCTGTGGCATTTAGTCTCGCACTTGTTCTACATTATTACAACAGGTTACAACAGATGTGTGGCTGTTTTCAAGAATGTTCTGTAGCAAAACTCAATTTGTATTTCTGTTTCAAAAAGTGCTTCTGTACATCTGAGAGAGGGATGCGTGTTAGGATTCAGATATGTCAAAAGCCCAGTTGGTCTTAATTTTTGACGATAGCAAACAGAGGTATATTAACATTTATAAAAACAGTGTGCCAGTCAATGTATTAAAATAAATCAATAATGTTGTTTCAATCCTGCATTTAATGAATACATGTATTGAGGCAAACCTTATGTTAACATTTGGATCATTGGCCCTTCAATTATTTATTCTTTTCTTTTAGTGCTGTGTGTGTGCGTGTATATGAGCGTGCGTACCTGGAGGGAGTTGAGAAGGATGAAGATGTAGGCCATGACAATGGAGAAAGGCACCAAGACACCACATAGCCATGTCAAGCCAAGAATGGGCAGCAACACCAACACTGCTTTCACTGCCGCCCTTTACACACACACACACACACACACACACACACACACACACACACACACACACCAACACACAACACCACACATACACACACACCACACACACCCTCACAGTACAAAGATGTAAGCATATATTCATTTATTGGCAAATATACAAAAATGCAGACATATATAAATATTATCAAAAACACACACACACACACATATATACATACACAAACACACACCATAAAAACTCTGAACTGGTTGACTGAGCTGAACTTACACCAAACCAGATAAAAAGTATTTAGTTATTACCTAAAAATTTTACTTCCTCCCTAATTGTGCTGAGCTCAATTCTGGGTTTCTCAACTTTTCAGTTCTTTTTGGACAAAACTGAGCGGCTTTGGCAGGCTGGTTGTTCCATATACAACCCTGTGTGGCTGGAAAGGCTCATGGGGTGACAACTTCCCACCTTTAATCCGCTTTAATTCTGTTTAGAGTGGAATTATCTTCCCGCTCAGGTGACCGCCAAACCGCACCAGCTGTGTGTGTGTTCGTGTGTGACATGGCGGACGGCAAGTAGTTTATTTAGCGGAGGAATGTGTTTGAGTTTCCGAGACGGCTGCCACCCAGGGACGCCAAATGGTTCAAGGCCGGCTTTGAGAACCTTCATAAAGCACCCACTGTGAGCCCCGGTGGACCGAGGTAGTGAAAAAACATATACACTTTAAAATGATTTTCACTGATAGAATCATATACAAGCCTGCTGGGGGAAATCTACTGGATCATACGCAGCGGAGTTTGACTCTGATGAGTTAACATCGGTGCCAAAAAATGGAAGCAAAAGACATTAGTTAATTTCTTGTTGAGCAATAAGGCTCAACAAGAAATTGTTTTGACATGGACATTGTAGTGCAAAAGTCAAAAAACCCAATGTGACATGTACAGTAAGTTTAGGTAAACACCAACCAAGTTAAGTTAACTTTTCATTAGAAATCTCACGGATGCTCTAGTCCATCTGATAAATACCATGCAGTTATTTGTATTGTTGCATTTATGCATTTATGTTATGCAGTTATGCAACTGATCACAAATCAAATCACAATCCTTAATAATTCAACAGACAGACGTAGAACAAATAAAACAAGCAAACAGGTGTATTGTGTGGATTTATAAAAGGCATACGGCGCTGCAAAAGTTACATGTTACTTTTTAATTTTATTTCATTGTATTTTGGAAAACCCAAACTATTGCTAGTTTTCTCATTATCATTCAACCCCAGGCTGCAGCACATACCGTATTAGATGATTGAATATATAAAATAAAAAATAAAAATGTATATATTGTATTCCACCATTGCAAGCTATAAGAAAGTCTTACAGCTAAATATTTTAGAGATCATTTCAGAATAGCAATAGTTGAATTAGGGTCAGTACTTGAATTAGCTGCTGAGAAAAGATATTTCATTTATATTATACATCTTCAACACGTTCTCAGAGGTTCCCCCTAAAATTCACAATTTTCATAAAACTATTAATAACACCACTTCAACCGTTACTGTCCTTGTCCTTCCAATCAGTTCAGTATAATGACTATAAACTACTAATTAATAAAATGTTTTGATGCAAGGATTCACAAATAACGCTGTCAACACATTGAAAATAAATGAAAGAGCTTTTATATTACAAAAAAGCCAATTATGGCCTAACACATCAGAACACTAATTTAAATATTTTCTGTACAATGAAAAAATGAAGCTTGAAGCCTTTTATATTAAAAGAACTAATGTAATCCATTCAAAATGTACTCCATATACAGTATACGGCTTGCTGTTTTAAAATGACAAATCCAATATAAAATCTTTTATTTGAAGCCCAGTGACTACAGCTTGTCTGCTCCAAAAGAGGAAAAAGAGGACAAATTGTGCCTCCTTGTGGTTTCTACCTGATTTGCTCATAGGCTTGTTCCACAGGACTGGTTCCCATGGCCAACATGATGGATCTTCTCTTGGCTGTGGAGATGGTGATGACCACCACCCTGGTCAGTACCAAGATATTCACCTGAAAAAAGGAAGGGTACAGAAATGAGAAAAGGCAGAGGAAAAGTGAAAGAGATATGAGCAGAGCTGTATTGAAATGAATAAGTATAAAAAATACCAATAAAATGATTTATTACATATTTTAACCATTACATTTAACCTGAACAGACTACATGGTATGATCGGGATTTCGTTTCCTGACCATGATGATGAAGATGACGGGCCCAGCAAAGCCCCAGATAACGCCATTCTGGACACTGAGCCAACAGTAGCCATCGGCCGAGTATTTGCCTGAGGCTGATGCCAGCGTGATGGTGACGATCAATACCGGCAGACCTGGAGGGAGGGATGCGAATAAAAGAAAAGCAGAGAGAGAGGAGGTGAAGGAAAATAAAGGAAAAGAATAAAAGTACCAAGACATAGATAATTAAGATAAGGGTAAGGAGCAAAATGCAGAAGGGAGGGGGAAAGGAAACCACATTAAGAGACAATTGTGATGCAAATGGTCACACGCATCAGAAAAAAAACAGTTTAAAAAAAGTATTTTCTTTTATTTCATACAAATGCCATTATCAGATTCATGTCAATCCAAAACAACATAAATTAAAAAAAACAATTGGGCTATCGTAATTTGGCTATTTTTAAGCCTTTGTACCCCAGCCGATGAGATAGTAATACTTCATGTGACGCTCCTCGCTTAGGTTGACTGCAACCACCTTGCTCCAGAGCAGCAGACCCTCCACCAGCATCCAGCTAAATGCTGCCATGAAGAAGAGATGGAGCAGCGCTGCCACAAGTGTGCATGCCACCTACAAACACACCAACACAGGCATGCAGACACATGTTACATTTCACATTTCAAGCATTTAGATTAGGCTTTTAAGTGACATGCCCTTAACAGTAACAATTAATTAACTTCAATTTCCATGTTCCAAGTACATTACAAGAACCTAGTGTCCTTTTTGCTAGTGAATATAAGGGAGAATTTGGTTGATTGCACATTACTATGAATTCTAATTTGCAAGGGTCAGTTTTGTGAGAAAGATTTTCTACCTCCAAAAATCCAATTCACATTTGCACAGGAACAGGGACGGTTGTGGGAACCAAAAGGAAGTTAGGTGACAGACTAAAAAAATGCATCAAGGATCTACACATTTACATTCTTCATACACCCATATTCATAAACTCTTAATAATTAGGTCCAGAAATCAGAAATTCAACTACGTAAAAAATAAATACACACACACACACACACACACACACACACACACACACACACCCACACACAAACACACAGACAGACAGACAACAGACCCACCCACACACACACACACACACACAAGTGTGTCTCACTATCTTGTGGGGACCAGTCATTGACATAATGCATTCCCTAGCCCCTTACCCTAACCTTAACCATCAAACCTAAATGCCTAACCTTAACCCTACCCCTCACCCTCAGCCTAACCATAACCTAACTCAACCTCTCCTAAAACCAAGTCTTATTCCTCAAACAGCCCTTTAACGTTGTGGGGACCAGCATTTTGTCCCCACAAAGCGTCAGGACCCCATAAGTATACTGTATTCCCGGTTTTTGGTCCCCACAAATGTAGTTAAACCTAATACACACACACACACACACACACACACACCACACACACACACACACACCACACACACAAACACACACACACACACACACACCCAACACACACAACCCATAGACATAACCACTAGCCTGGCTTGTCACACGAACCATCTGAAAAGCCATCATTGCATGGCCCGGAAACTAGGGGTGCGAGGGTGCTGTACACCCGTAGCAAAAGGACAACAACTACAACCTAATAAAAAATTAAAAAAAAAACATTTTCATAAATTGATTATTAATAGAAACCTAATCCCTTTCATTAGAAATGAAATGTAATACATTTTACAATTTGGTAAGTAAGAGATAAACATATAATTTGAATGAATCTGCCGATTTTGCCAAGAGTGAGGCGCGCAGCGTGCCTCTGAGGCTGATGAGTGAAAATAGTTGTGGTAACATTCCCGGCGGGTCAACAGTACAGACATTCGCTAGCCATGGCAAAAAGCGCATTTAGGATTTCTTTATAAATCAACCACAGGCTAAAAAGCCTAAAAAATCGGAGGCAGAAAACTCAGCAACTGTAACCAAAAGAAGTAACAGCAGCACCTCTCCACCTCCACACTCCCA
>NC_045741.1:16769548-16769707 GCF_008692095.1 Etheostoma spectabile | reverse complement strand
CTGCTAGCAACAGACGACCAGGCAGCTAATGTTATTAGCCAAGCTAGCAGCAGCAGGGCAGCTGCGGCGGGAACTCAGTGCTGCAGCCTCGGGGTCACTTTTTCCTGGTAGACGTTTTGGAGAGGAGGATTTTTTTTGTGTTTTTTGTGTTATGACTGC
>NC_045741.1:16768810-16769538 GCF_008692095.1 Etheostoma spectabile | reverse complement strand
AAGGTAAGAATGCTGGTTTATTATTATGCTGCTGCTGCTGTGCAGTAAACTGGCATCAACTGTTCAGTAACAGTTCAACGGAAAGTTATTATTAACGAATTAATTGGAGATAATTGTGTTTTTTACATGCATGTAAAGCCTTCTTATTGGAAAACCAGAAAGAGGTTGCATCTACATTTAATTATCCTATATCCTACCTTTATTTAATTATCCCACCGTATTGTTATAAAATTATTAGACCCTGTTGTTACATATGGCCCAATATCTTTATGCCTTAAATTTGCTATTGCTGTGCTAAAAAAACTTGAGGATGCATTTCCCTATTTCAATGTTTATGTCAGGATTGACTGGCTTGCTTCACTTTCATTTGATTTAATGTAATTCAGTGATGTGTTTAGTGGCTCTTTTTTTAACTTGTAGTAGGCCTATTCTGTGCCATTGTCGCAGCCATGTGCCTATATCCTGCGTTATTCTTGGATAATTGGTCCTGTCTTGTATTATGGACTTTATTCTATTTATTTTTTGCTTGTGTAGCATGTAGCCTACATGTGTTCCAGTTTTATTATCAAAGCCTTAGTACTGTTTTGACACCACAAAGTGCCTTTATTTTAATAAAGAAATATTTCGTCTTCATCTTGACAGTATGGGTATGAAAGAAATTTATATTTGGTTGAATAGCGATGGTGTTTCCGGGTAAGTAGGCTATGGCAGGCTAATTATTGTCTTGG
>NC_045741.1:16762770-16768800 GCF_008692095.1 Etheostoma spectabile | reverse complement strand
TATTTATAATGAATTGAATCTCTATACAGTTCAATAAATTGTAATGGATGCAGTTAGGTGTGTGATGGTTGACTTTGGCTAAAAACTTCACTCTGGAAATTTGTCATATATTATATATCAGTTTGAAACTGATATATAATATAAGTGTTATATAATATAAATAATACTTATAATTAACCATTCGTTAATGATTAACCACTCAGTATGATGCATCACTTTATTTGCAGGTACACACTGCTTTAGTACTGGTAATTAACGGTTAGGTAATCATTCGTTAATACGTAGCAGCTAACTGAGGATCAATCCTTCTTTGGTCTTTAACTACCGCTCAACAGCGTACAAAACCCAGGGTGGCAGGATTAAAGCATGCCCTGCAGCAGCATACAATTGCTTTTAAGCATTCAACAATGACAATGCTACTGAATATACCTTGTTTGTCAATGTAAATGTTTTGTGAATATCATTATTAAAATATATTATGAATAACCTTCCTATATCACATCTATTCTTTTTCTTACTATAATTCCCATGCACAGATTTCCTAAGGATTCATTAGTACAGTAACTACCAGTCTGTTTACCAGTAACTAGTTCATTTTGGCCGGCTTGACTTGTTGAATCCCACACTTGATGAGTGGGCAGTCAGACTCGATGAAAACTCATTAACTGACCATTTATTCCTCATTATTTCTCATTTGCTAATTATTAAATACATATTTTTTGTGTAGATTATTGTTAAAGTGTTACCTAAATATCTCACCATTGGCTTAAAACCGTGTGTTGAAACCTTGTTAAACTCTTAAAAATTACCTTCCTGATGGTCAGTCAGCCTTTATTTACATATGAAACCACTTGATAAATTTTCAACAAGCAGCCACATGCCGCCAGGGGAAAGCCCACCCTGACATGACCTGGGGTCAAATGACCAGGGGTCAAACCAACTACAGGCCATTAAGTGACTGCTGAAAGACTAAGCCATGTGTTCTAGCTGATGAATACAACATTAGTGGCCACTTAAGTAATCCAAATTGCAATGCCAAAGCATTTGTTTTACTAGGATCTCGCAGTATGGATTTGGATTTAAAATCTCATCATTTTAAACATAGTGCCATGGGATTGGTATTGGTTTGCTTCCATACTGGAACTCCTGTTTGCCACTCCCAACTGGGGGCATGTCATATATTGTAGGTGATACACTGACTGACTATGGTTGTTCCTCATACAACCCCACTTCAACAGATCCAAACTATGCCTTTAACATTGAAATGTATAGGTAGGTAGACTTAAGCTTAACAGCCAGTCTCAACAGTAGTCTTTTTTCTGTAAATGCCACGGATAGTAAAGAAATTAAAATCATAATATTTAAAATATATATATTTTATGAAAATATTAAAACAAATGTTATTGTGGAACTCCTAATAACTGCTGTTGAACAAAACATGTGTCCTTGTAACTAAACAAAATAGGTATCTTTTGTTGTTCCCATTTTCAACTTCCAACTGGATGCATTTTTCATATACTGTATCCATCAACAGCAAATGAGTTCTGTTTTACTGTCCCCAGTCTGCCCCTTGGTGTATCAACATTAAATATTTATAATTAAAATCAGTTGCCCGTACCTTGTTGTGAATGGCTGAGCCGCTGCAGAGCAGAATCACCTGGGCGCAGATTAGAGCAATGAACAAGTTCTTATGGATGGACGTCCTGTCAGATTTGGGGATGCTATTGACAAAGATAGGGATTACATCAAGTTTTTAGACAGATCTGGTCGTAAAATTAGATTTAGGAAGAAATGACAAAAAGGTGCATTTTAAAGTATGGTAGATAGTTTTAGTGATATAACGTTCAACAATATGCAAACAGGCAATTGGGGCTGAAAATATGAAAACAAAATTGATGGATGAATACATAATGAAAAAGGAAAGATCACAATGTTATCTAATCAAATGGGCATATCCTTTGTACAGAAGCCCTTTAGAAAATTTCACACATTTAGGACATTTGTGTCATATTTATTCTCAGCTAAAGCCTTGGCTGAATGTTATGTTAACAGGCCACATGTTAACATGTAAACAGGCATTTTGCATGTACAGTAACATTTAGCATGACAATATTAACAATTTAGCGAGCATTATTCTCAAAGCAATGCTGAGGCTGACAATGCCTCAGTCCTTAGTTTCAGAAGCATCCGTCATAAACAAAAGTAATAGTAATATTAAGTGTAGTGCTGGTGGAGCCCTCATCCACCTTCACTAACTTCCAATTAAGTCCTGCATCACATATAAAATCCTCCTTCTCACCTACAAATACCTCCATGCCCTGGCCCCACAGTACCTCTCCGACCTCCTCCCTCCATGCACCCCTCCCTGAAACCTGCAGGCCTCAGACGCTGGCCTGCTCTCCATTCCCCACACCAGATTCTGTACCTTCAGAGACAGAGCCTTTAATGTTGCAGCCTCATCCCTCTGGAACACCCTCCCTGCAGATATCCAAAATGCTACATCCCTGGACATCTTAAAAAAAACTCCTGAAAGACATCCTGTTTACCACAGTCTACAACCTCCTAAGCTAGGCCACAGTAATTCTGTAAAGTGTCCTTGGGTTTCTTGTAAGGCACTATATAAATAAAAGTTATAGTTGTGAGGGCATCACAAAGCCCAATCGGATTCATCCTCTGGGGACCATAACTGTCTGCATTTAATTTCACATCAAGATATTTAATTCTGTACCACAGAGTTGGACTGATGGACAAGCTGATGTATTCATAGTTGCGTAGCTACAATATTTAGTAGTGACTAAAAATTGTAATATCCAAGGCTAAAATATGACCTGACTCTGGTTAGCTTTGAGTGCCTTGAATCAGTTTTTAGATTCTACTTGTTCTGAACGTTCCACCATGTTGATGATGTTGCTGCATTCCATTCCAGATCTATGTTTTCATGAATTCCCTCCTTAGCATTCTTGGTTTGAAGGCAAGATTTGTCTAAGAGATGTTAACATATTACACTTATACTCCAAAATGTGCAACTACTGTTTACATTTGTTTTCCAGTATGTTTTATTGCTGGTTTGATATTTGATCAATATCATGCTGGAAGGCAGTGCATATATGGCTCATATAACAGTTCCAGAGTCTTACATCACACCATCTCATAAAAATACATACTGTCTTTAAAGGGCATCACCAGATTGAATATTTCCATTTCAGGTATCATAAATTAAATGGACAGCTGAATCTGGTTTCGAGAGGTAAAGTAACGCAAGAGCCTCTCATTTCCTCCTGATGGATTTAGCCTATTTATTCAGACTTATCTGCATCACTGCTTGTGTCATCATCATCATTTCATGGTGTGATTATGCATCCATCTATGGACATGTGTACCTCTCCTTTGTCTCTGTGTTTGTGTTGAGTGTATTTAAGTACACAAATGCATGTACATTATACACCAGTGTGTGTGTGTGTGTGTGTGTGTTTGTGTGTGTTTGTGTGTGAAATGCATGGCTGCACTCTCTGACTTCAGGACAGTCGTAAATTGTCAGGCCATCTCCTCTCCAGCTTATTGTGATCCCTTTGTGACCCTAATGTTAATTAACGGCTGCAGAATGCCGCCATAAACCTTCAGAGTGGGCTCACATGTAGACCACAATAATTACTAGATTAGCACTAGTCAATAATCATAGCAGCCTTAGGAATAGAGCATGAGCAATACAGTGCCAATAAGTAAACCCATCTTTTTTAAAGCTTTAGTGCATAATTTTTTTTACATTAATGAACGTCCATTACATTCAAGCCATTACCAAATGAGTTGCTACAAAGCTAATGAAGATTATCAGCTCCACAAAACTCTCTTGGCATCTTTTCACCCCAACAAGAATAAAATTATTTTACAATTGGCAAACAATTATGTTCTTGACACTGAAATAGTCAGGTCTAAATATTGATTACAAATGCATAAGTTGTTAGTATCAAAAACACTTTTATACAGTACATAGGTTGTGATGCAGCTCTTGTTTTCCTAGAAAATAGAGATGCTAAATGTATTTAATATCACAAAAAAGGGGGCTGAAGCTGAGTTGTGTGCATTGACTCAAACAGACAGAAACCAGGCAGATTGGTTGGCATTGTAGGTTAGCGGGACAGGAAAATTAGCTACTCACTCCAGCACAGTGAACAGCATCAAGGTAACCACCAGCGCACACAGAGACGCACCAGAGCCGATGAATGTCAGCTTGGTCAAAATAAGCTCCTCCTCAGGACTCCACTGGGTCAGAAGGGAGAGGTAGAAGTGAGGGACAGAGAGCGGAGAATGTTGTCAAACTACAGCCGGTTTGATCAATCTCATGCCTTCTCAAACACACTGAATTCCTACCTCATCAATTCATTTGTGTATTGACAAATTAAAATGTTAAAGTGTTTCTTTTTTTTTACTACCTTTTGTGAAAATTGGATAGACAAAAAGAGCAGTTTTACCAATGCATTCTTCAAAACAGGAGTGACAGCTGCTGGTTAATATAGTGTACTACAAATCCTATCCACAATTTTAAAGATGAAAGATGACAACCTGGATTTAGATTTCACATCAGCAACATTAAGATTTAGATCATTTTGGTCAGAAGAAATAAAAAAACAACTATGACATAATATCAATATGACATAAAATTTCACTCAACCGGGGTCTAAAGTTAAGGGTCTGACTGTCAAATTTATAGATAACATTTTCCATCATGCTCTCTTTTCAGCATGTGTGATTTAACACATTGCAGAACATCTCATGAGTTACCTTCAACTCCAGGTAATTCATCAACACTGCAAAGTTGGTGGTGTGGTTACAAAGACAGGAAGTGACACCAGAGCCAGTCAAGGTCACCCTGCAGCCATCACTAGACCAGCTGCTTGTATGATTATGCCTATACAGCACAATAAAAAAGCACAGACAAACACAAACACTGTCATCAATTACTTTCATAGAGCAAAGACCTTTAGTGTAGAGGATGGATACCCGAACCGAGCCCGACGGGCTGGGTTCAAACAGATATTTAGAAATGATGCTTGGATTTGGGTCGGGCTTGGTCACATCAGCGCGTTTGTTGTAAAATTGTGCTTCTGCTTCTTTAACAGTGCTCAGTGTGTGTGTGTGTGTGTGTGTGTGTGTGTGTGTGTAAAGTGGGCAGAGTTATTAATTTCTTAACGTGGGCCCTGGAGGTAACGAGTCTCCACTGGTTTTCTGACCACGGCCAGAAACAAAGCAATCAGAAAAGGTTAACACATTGAAGATTTAAATTAAACAGTTTAGACCTATTAACATGCACTTCTTGCCCCATGTGCGCTCATGCGCTCATGTGTTGACATTTCCGAACGCCTTCCTACAGTTGCTTAATAAAGGCGGGCTTTCCACACATACAAACGTACATGTGTCATTACTATGAGAAAAAAATGAGATTTTAACTGTGTCAAGCTTGGAGATAAATATCTTAATACCTGACAGGCTTGGGTCGGGTTTGGTTACTGCTGTCGGACCCGGGCTGGGCTCGGACAGAATAATGTGGTCCAATCCGCTCTCTAATTTAGTGTTAAACATTAACCCAACAGCCTCATCTCTATTACAATAACACATTCATTGACCAGGGATGTTTATGTGACTGCATTGTTGGTCAAACTTACATCAAGCTGAAATTCCAAAAGGCACAAACAGCAGTAACTCTCTGAGAATACTCCACCTAGAAACAGAAACACATGTTTGCACTTGTTTTCTTTATCATTTAATATATTCTCTTGGACACCAAGCCAAAAGCGACATGGATAAAAATCATGTACTGGGAGATGAAAATTCTTTTGTAGTGACATGTTGCATTTGGTGAGTTTATCAAAGGGCAACAAATCAATTGCTATTCCAAAAGAATGGTTACTTTTTTCAAAATGTTCGCAGACTCAAACTAAAATCCTTTAAAGCTTGAGTGCGTAACTTTTTTATAGTTATGAATGGCAGTTACATTCAAGCTATTGTCAAATGAGTTGATACAAAGCTAATTAA
>NC_045741.1:16762374-16762760 GCF_008692095.1 Etheostoma spectabile | reverse complement strand
TCCACACAACTCTCTCTGTATTTCTCAATATGGCTATGTTCAGAAGACGACTGTCGCAAGCAGAAACTCGAATGAAGATAATTACCTTCATCTGAAGAGTCCATGTATTTTTAAACCTCTGTGTCCTCCTTGGCTACTAGCAATTGGGTGGGGGCTGTGCGGGATCACTGAATGCTTGTTATCATGTGGACTTGCTGACAATTTTGTTGTCATTACATAGCATTCCTCACGGGTGTGACATAAACTGCACACTATAGCTTTAAAATTCATATACTCATATGATGGTTATCACTCAACTGTCAAAAATCGAACCTTGTCAGATCAATTGAAAAAAAAAAGTATATACACCTGTATATGTATGTATATACACACACACACATATATAT
>NC_045741.1:16755807-16762364 GCF_008692095.1 Etheostoma spectabile | reverse complement strand
ATATATATGCTTGGTATGAAGGGCTTAATAATCATACTGTGCGACACCCCCCTGAGCAATAGACTACGTACCACGGGTGATGAAGAAAGGGTGTACTTGACAGCCACAGGGATGGTTTGGGCCTTGGAGGCATCACGGACGGTGGCTGATATGACAACAGAAGCCAGGTGACCTGGGAGACTTCTGGGAAGGGAGACAATGGTCACTTATATGTCTTATACCCAAAATAAACTTTGATTCAAACTACTGTTATTCACTGTCCAAATGATTGCTACTCTTTCAAAAATGAGTAAAAGTGCAAGCACACCTTATTGAAACCAGAGCAGACAAGTTTACTTTTTGTTATTATTTATTAACTTATTATTTGGATTAACTTTAACCTATTATTAGTTAATAATGGCATGCTTAAAAGGGTTAGGGTTATGTTATAAATAACATGCAACAGGCAACCTTTTCTCTTTCTCTTGGTGACTGAGCGGAGGCTCCTGTACTCCAGACACTATCTCACTCAGATGGCTGTAGTGGGTATGAATAAACATCACTTCCTCATATCCTGATTCGAGAGGGGAGCAGAGAAGATTTATGTTTATCGTTATGTGATTCAAAATACTGTGCAGAGCATCACTTCAGTTTCACTGTGTCACACTTTACAAACACTACTTGCACACATCCAATGGGTGCAAGCACATTGTTCCTGTACCCATTCTGCTGAAAGTTCTGCTTTCAAATTGTCTGTCAATTATTTGAAATTTTAATCATATTTTCTAGTCCGGTTCCATGTTCTGGAAACATTTAGACAAAGTATTTTAGGAAAACATTCATAAACAAGCAGAATATGGAGTTATAACCAACCAGTCTGATGTGTGTAAGGGGCTGTATGTGCATAACAGCAATGCGCTCTGATGCGGCACTTAAGAGGCTGCTGGGATTTAATGAACTGAAGCAGGACGTTTTTATTTAATATAAAGCAGCTGTGGACAGCAAATACTGAATCATCTTCAATGTAGACTGATTTACTAACTTTCATTATATCACGTTATTTTCTGTACCAATTTTGGAAGAGTGTTTGAAATAAATGTATATTTTAACCATTATTCCGTTGCAGCATGTCTAAAACTGTTGAGTTTTCTTAAGTCAAGTTTTCTTAAGGGGTTTTCTAAGGTGTTTCTTTATTTTTTTTTATCCAGAGGGTTGTAAAAAGACTATTGCAGATTGTACAGTAACTTACTGGCAGCAGATGCCAGTAATGTAAAAATACTTACAGTACCATTAATTTATAACCATGTACAGTACTTATTTAGAACTGTATCATTTACAGTAGTACCCTATTAATGTATAACCCTTTACAGTACTTATTCACTGTACATGCATTTACAATACCAATCCTAAAAATTGTATCTTACTTACAATACTATTACTATTTTAGCATTCACAGTAGTACTACTACTACTACTACTACTACTACTACATTTACCTCTACAATATTATTTATTGACAATGATTCAATATTACTTTATTAAAAACTTAATGTAATTTTGACAACAACAACCTGTGTCTGCACTGTGTAGGTAGTCAAAATCAAAAGTTGGAAAATGGAAACAGCATGAACCGCAATATATTGTTTTGTAACCTGTAGGATTAAATATGCATATTAACATAATTAAAAGAAAACCAACTTTTTCACTTAATTATTTAATGTTATGTAATCCTTTAATAAGCATCACATTTAATTTGAGTGTTTTCCAAGTTAAATAAATAGATGATTTGTACCAATGAAATGAAGGACGAAGAGTATAAAGGCTTTATTTTCAAGTTGATTTGGAGGCAAAAATTAGTTGGTAGCAGTAAAAGAAGTTTGCGTGAGCACATATGCATGATGTTTATGGACAAAATTATGTAATACACATGTAATATGTGTGTATGTAGCATTTGTACATCTTCAAATGTGAGGGTTTGATCACATACATTTTCCCTTCTCATTTGGATTAAGTCTAGGACACGTGCCTTTTAATGTGTGTGTGTTTCCTACCCAGTGTGTGTATTCTCTGGAGCTCAGTGTCGGGGATGAGCAACTCATTCTGACCACTGCTGCTCGCGCTGTGAGAGCTGACTTCAGCTGGCATGAAGACTTGACTACAGCTCACTTGAGACAGCTTTTGCCACTTCATGTACACATCTGTTAGCAAAGACAGCAGAGGACAGCCAGACAATAGAGACAGATTAACAATAATAGTACCCATGAGAAGAAATGCAAGAATTTTCTTTATCTGTGTTACAAAACCAAGAGCTAATAACAATATACATCGTAGACATATCGGTGTAAAATTATTCCCTGAATTCTGAACATGTTACAAGTGCAATAAAAACAAGGACATGAAGGAGTGCAATACAACTAAAATGGGAGAATAGCCTAAATATAAACATGAAAAAATGGAATTGCAGTATTGATTGCTGCAATTTGCACATCAGAAGTATGCTAGCATTTTTTCTTCAACTGAAATGTGTCATAGTCAGCGGCAGTGAAATACCATCTTTCATATTTCTACAATTTCGCCATCAACTTTGATGACCAAAGAAACTGTGCCTGTATCTTTGAACTAAGTCACAACAAATAATCAATGATTACATTTTCTTTGTTATAAACATTTATATATGTATTATATACTGTAGTATATCATTACCTATGTTCTTGGTAGAAAGAGTAAAGCCTTTTCTCTCAGCTGATAGCATGTCTGCAAGAGTTTCAGCAAGTCTGTCAATGCTCTGGACAATAGTAAATGGTTCCACGCTGACCTGTGCAAGAAAAACAGACCAAACAACAACAATTTAGATTCAGGGAGGACAAAAGACAACTTCTCAGGGTTTATTAAGTTGAGATAATTATTTACCTCATCCCTCAAAGTGGGACCAAATATGCAAAATAAACACTGTGGAGACATTGCTAAGTAAAAGTGACTTTTAGTGGATTCTGAAAAAATTATAGTTGTATAAACATACTCTTCAAACAAATTAAACCTTAGAGATTTGTCTGGGGGGGACAGCAAATACAGATAAACAGATGTCACCCCCTCACCCCATCCTCTGTCAGGCCCATCCACTGTGTAGCCATGTGGGGCTCCAGCATCAAACTTGCCGCCTTTACATAGTTGGTAGCAATGGACACCATGACTTCTGCTGTGCCAGTTCCAGCAGAGTAAAATCTAGCCAGTGCAGTCAGGTCCGTCTCAATTCTCTGGGTGAGGTAGAGAACATCACTGGAGGTGAGGAGGTGAGGGCCACCGACCTCCACCTCATGCAGAACAGCCTGGGTCAGCTGCTGCAGCAAGGCAAGATCTCTGTCCCCAGAGGCATTAACGCTCAGCTCCACCGTCACCTGAGGAAAAGGATGGATGAATATTTCAATTTATTGACCTGTTTTAAGGCTGTAATACAATCCTGCTAATTCACCAATTCCCTATCAACACATTTTATGATCACAATCACTTCCGTTTAGGATTTTGACCCAGTTACCCAAGTTACCAGGGCTGTAGTCAAATCCACCTCTGTCCAAGACAAGTCCAAGCCCAGGACTAGTCAAGATTTATGTGACAGTATATCTTCTATTTTAAGATGATAATTCAGCTTTCTTATTTGTAATAATCAATAAGCAAGTGCAGAGTAACACACAATATGATCAAATTAGGCCATATTATTTACTTTAAGTATAAAATGAAAATGTTCCCTTTTCTTGGACTTATCACTTGTCCTGAAGAATTAGTACAAAGTGCTCGTTGACATTGTGTCTGTGGCCGAAATAAAAATAATTGATACCTGATGATTGAGGTGTATGATGCAGCCAGGTGTATACTAGGCGACCAATCTCGATGCCTGTTCTAGATGGATTATGAATTAAAGTACCGGTAATACCTGTTTTCTGAACGAGCACGCTTCATTAGGGAAGTTACTCAGGTTATTCTGCTGAAATTGTAACAAGATGATTTTTATTGAGAGTATTACCTTTGATACTCTCAAGGATTTTTATTGAGAACATTATCTTTATGACATGCCAATTATTGCATATCTGTCATGTTAATCTGCCGACTGCAGGAATGTCCACCAGAGCTCTTGCCCATCAACTGAATGTTCATTTCTCTATCATAAACCCTCTCCAAAGGCGTTCCAGAGAATTTGACAGTACATCCAACAAGCCTAACAACCGCAGACCACGTAACTACACTAGCCCATGACCTCCACATCCAGCATCTTGACCTCCAAGATTGTCTGAGACCAGCCATCCAGACAGCTGCTGCAATTATCTGTTTGAATAAACAAAGAATTTCTGCAAGACTGTCAGAAACTGTTGCAGGGAAGCTCATCTGCATGCTCGTAATCCTCTGAGTCAATCTGAGTCTCAACCTTTCGTTTGTCATCGTAACCGACTTGAGTGGGGAAATGCTCACATTTGATGGCGTCTGGCACTTTGGAAAGATTTTCTCTTAACAGATGAATCCCGATTTACACTGTACAGGGCAGATGGCAGACATTGTGTGTTTGGCGTCGTGTGGGTGAGTGGTTTGCTGATTTCAACATTGTGGATTGAGTAGATCAAGTGGATCAAGTGGCCCATGGTGGCAGAGGGGTTATGGGATGGGCAGGCATATTTTTTGGACAACAAACACAGGTGCATTTTATTAATGGCATTTTGAATGCACAAAGATACCATCACAAGATCCTGAGACCCACTGCCATTCATCCACGACCATCACCTCATGTTGGGGGCAAAATGGGGGCAAATCCAAAGTGTTGAGTTCATAATTTTGTTCAGTATATTATGTATTATTTTCATCATAGGCGACTGTATCACTCAAGTGATGATGTGCTAGAGACAGCTAAACTGTCCAACTCACAGGTTTGGTCAGGGGATTCTTGCTCATTCTACTGAAGAATGGTGTCTTTGGTAAAGACATGTGTAAACTTTCAACATCCAGCACATCTGCAGACAGAAAAGACAAATATGATATATTATAATGCAATCTATAGCAGCAGGAGCACAAACTACAGCCTTAGAAATGTCCATAGATCCAACGCTCCTTTGCTATGTCGACACAGTGTCAACAACAATTAAAAATTAAAAACAAGGCAAGGGAAGTATTTACTACAGGACTAATGTATTGGATTACATGGCCATGTTAAGGTAACGTGAAAAAAATGTAATGTTCGCAACACTGCTTTAAACTCCCATATTTAATACAAAGGCCTTGTTAAGGTAATTTCATTGTCTCTCAGGGTTAGATACAGCAGAGCTAATCATCAAATTACATCAAGAATAAAATGCATTATTATTGGTACCTTTCTTAAACTGGCAAACAGTTCCACTGAATGAGGCACACTTGGCTTGACCCCAGTTCCCAATAACTGGGTCAAAGATGCCACAGTCCTCATCAGAGTCAGCGTGATTGAAGAACTCAAAGGAGAATGTTTGATTCTGCAAAGAATTTCCATCCAGGAGAGAATCCAAGAACAAATTTTCAGTGAAGTTTCCTAGTGAAGAAAATGGTGAAGGTTGTTCTTACTCTTGTTGAAAATGAAAAATCAAGACTGAAAGTCATGTCAGTTACAGTGTGCATAATGCTACACTTCAGAAATCTTGCAAAGACAAAATCACAGCTTAGGATGTATTTCAAGGCCAGATAATCACAGGTTTCATTAGCCACAAGAGTCACAAGATATGCTATAACAACATAAAACTATATAGCACTATCATAACATGTTTTATGTAATACATTTTAGATGTTCCTTAAATTGATTTCCCTTCAATATTTTTGTGTATTGTTGTTGTTGAGCTAAAACTCACTGAGCCAAAATGCTTAGACAAGACAGTAGTCAGTATTCAGTAGTAAGGCTGTGACGATACACTGAACGCACGGTTCGGTTCATATGATGATTTTTGACCCACAATTTGCTACAAACCTCGATTTTTGTTTTTTTCGATTTTTTTTCAAACCTCGGGGTTCTCTAAAAACATAATACAACTTTTTTTCTGCCACATGGCATATTTTTGTCATTAATTACATCCCACTTTGCAACACAGTTATGCAACAGATAGCTTATTTATTGATATTGATTGATTTCAATATTGGTCGAACCAACACCAAAGATTCTTTTGTATCTTAAAATAATGTTTCCAAAATCATTTCAGTGGTTCATTAACTTGTTGGAATGAGACATAATAACATTGGTAACAATTCCTCTGCCAAGCTCTAGGGAGAACGAAGAGGAAAATTGCTTTGGTGCCTACTGTAAAAGGTGCTGGTTGACAAGTAGCTTGCTAGTGTAATTCTTGGTGGGTAACTGGGATTACGACACAGTTCAAAACGCTCAGTTATTTTTAGTATGACTGTTTTGACCACGGTTAACAACTTTGAGATAACCCACAAATTCATCAGTAACGTTAACTGTATACATAGACAACTAATCTAATGGTAAATTAGCTAGCTAGCACACCTGTGTATTCTGGTCCATGGACACATCCATTCAACAGTCAGCCCCCAACCAGCTAGCAACCATCCACTATCATT
>NC_045741.1:16755095-16755797 GCF_008692095.1 Etheostoma spectabile | reverse complement strand
CCCAGGGACACATCCACAGTCAGCCCATAATGGGAATAAGGCACCAAAGGACTAACAGTAATTTAAAGATGTGGTAGCATTGGAACCAAATCAAAAACCCAAGGAGTGAACGAGGAAGAGATAGAGTGACCCTGCCTGGAGGAAGCCCGGGGATGGAAGCCTAGACGGAAGGCTTGTTAGCAAGCGCGTGGTGGCCAGGTTTGCCACGGTGCCTGACCGGACACAGCCCGAAAAAGCTACGCGTCACCTCTCTCTCCATCCCATTGGCCCACCACCTGTGGGAGGAACCGCTGGGGTTGGTGCGCTGCCACATGGGTGGCGGTGAAGGTCAGGGACCTCAACGGACCAGATCCAGGCGGCAGAGGCTGGCTCTGTTGACGTGGAATGTCACTTCTCTATGGGGGAAGGAGACGGAACTTGTGCTGGAGGTGGAACACTACCAGTTGGATCTGGTGGGGCTTACCTCTACACACAGTCTCGGTTCTGGAACCATTCTCCTGGATAGCGGACACATTTCTACTCCGGACAGACTCCAGACAGACCTGGTAACCCCAAACGGGTAGTGCGGGTAATTTGGGAAGGTCTGGAGGAGGCCCTTGTCTGACAGACTTTCAACTCACAACCCTGGCGGATCTTTTTGTGCATCCCTGTGGAGGCTGGGGGCATTAAACCTAAGTGGACAATGTTCAAAGTTTCCATTGC
>NC_045741.1:16754992-16755085 GCF_008692095.1 Etheostoma spectabile | reverse complement strand
AAGCTGCGGTGGAGAGCTGTGGTCTTAGAGTCTTAGATGCCTCAAGGGGCGGTAACCCACAAACACCGTGGTGGACACCAGTGGTCAGGGAAG
>NC_045741.1:16754523-16754982 GCF_008692095.1 Etheostoma spectabile | reverse complement strand
GAAGAAGGAGTCTTTCCGGGATATGCTATCCCGGAGGGATCCAAAAGCAGTTGCTAGGTATTGAAAGGCACAAAGGGCTGCAGCCTCCGCCGTGAAAGAGGCAAAGTAGTGGGTGTAGAAGAAGTTCGAGGAAGTCATGGAGAAGGACTTAAGGTCAGCACCAAGGTGCTTCTGGAAAACTGGTCACCACCTCAGAAGGGGGGGGGAAGTGGGGAACCAAGCTGTGTACAGTAACAATGTGACGTTGTTGACCTCAACTGAGGTATATATCCTGAATAGGATGATGGAAGGAGCACTTTGAGGAACTCCTAAATCCAGCTAACTTGCCATCTATGATAGAGGCAGAGCTGAAGGATGATGGGGGATTGTCGTCAATTTTGCTGTTGGAAGTTGCTGAGGTAGTTAAACTCCACAGTGGCAAAGCCCCAGGGATTGATGAGATCCATCCAGAAATGCTGA
>NC_045741.1:16719031-16754513 GCF_008692095.1 Etheostoma spectabile | reverse complement strand
GCTCTGGGTGTGGAGGGGCTGTCTTGGTTGACACGCCTCTTTAACATTGCGTGGAAGTCTGGGTCAGAACCTAAGGAGTGGCAGACCGTGGTGGTGGTTTCCCTCTTCAAAAAGGGGTGTGCCAATTACAGGGGTATCACACTGCTCAGCCTCCCTGGTAAAGTCTACTCCATGGTGCTGGAATAGTGGGTTTGGCCGATAGTCGAACCTTGGGTTGAAGAGGAACAACGCGTATTCTGTCCTGGTCATGGTACAACGGATCAGATCTTCAGTCTCACGAGGATCCTGAAGCGAGCCTGGGAGTATGCCCAACTGGTCTACATGTGTTTTGTGGATCTAGAGAAGGTGTTGGCCGGGTCCACCGGGAGATACTGTACTGGAGGTGCTGGGGGAGTATCGGGTGAGGGGTCCTATCTCAGGGCCATCCAGTCTCTGCATGACCAAAGCGAGAGCTGTGTCCGGGTACTCGGCAGTAAGTCAGACTCGTTTCAGGTGAGGGTTGGCCTCCACCAGAGCTGCACAGTGTCACCAATACAGTTTGTAGTACTGTGGAGACACGTCTGGCAATGCAAGACTAGGATTAACACTTGGTTAAAGTTATAAAACAATCATGGTCATTGTCATGGAATGATCTGTCACAGACAAAATAAATGTGTTATTTTTAGATAACAATCTTAGTGTGGTTGTAAGCATAAGGCTGAGAGGACACCAGGTACTATGGTTGGTTAACATGCCCGGACTGCAACAGTCAGTCCTTCAACAGCTAGTGTACACATACCCCGACTCTGTCTGTAAGTTGATTATTAAACGGTAAGAGTTAAAATAAATACATTCCTACACTGTAACTGAAAATGACTAAAGGAGTGCAAGTGCTCTGTCCTTTCTGCTGTTAAGTTCCAGGAGGTAGAGTTAGTGTTGTGGACTCTCATTGCTCATTGGGGAGCATGATGTCAGAATGAGAGAAGTTTGTTTTGAAGGGTGGGATTCAGAGTGACGTGATTCACAAAACATTTACAAGAACCATTAGGAGCCCTAGAGTTTGCCAATTGTAACTTGGTCACCATTTCCACCATTCATTGGAGGGGGAGAACAAGGGAGAGCAAAAGAGACAGAGATTTCCTCTTTTCTTCTATCTCATTCAACTTCCAGTAGTGCATGCTGGAAAGGAAGTGGGTGGTTTTTGAGTGTGTGTGTGTGTGTGTGTGTGTGTGTGTGTGTGTGTGTGTGTGTGTGTGTGTGTGTGTGTGTTTGTTTACTGCGTGTACGCATGTTTGCTTAAGCATGCAACAAATTCAAAAAGGATTGGGGATAGCCTGATCAAGCTTTTTGCTGATCCTAAATCGAGTCATTTAATATGGAGTATCTGCCAATACCGAGCCCTAAAATTATGTTTATGTACTCCTACATAATACAGCTTCACAATGCACAATAACTAGGGTTGTGTTGACCAGTACTACCTCTGAATTTACAAAGCAGCCACTGCTTTCTATTAATTCCATTGGAAACTGCCAGAGTATGTGCTTAAGAGAAGCTTCAACATGAATTTGAAGGTGAGGTTAGCAAATATATTTATTAATGAAATGTGTGAATGTGAAAGGTCTTTTAGAACACTGAGGAATTGTAGCTATAGATCAGGACATTTTTGGTTTTGTGACCTACTTTTATCTTAGTGTGCACTTCACTGTAACTATTTAACTGTTGCTATTTCAATCAGATTAGTTGAAAAATGTTTTAGTGAGCTCACTATTTAAGAGAAGTACTTAAAGCATGCAATTCCAAGTATTTAAGACCAACATCTATTTAAATGTCATGATTGGGGGCTAATAAAAGAGATGAGGAGTGCGGGTGTCGAGGATGATGAAAAAGAGTTAGAGCAGATTCGGGTCTAGTTCTATCTGCAATTAATTTCACAGCATTTGTTTTACCCTGCTTGGAAAGCCAGATGGGTGGGGTTTACCACATCAGGCCAGCTCAAATCTTGGCATGTTACTGAAAAGTGTGTAGTCCGAAATGATTTTCAAATGGTCTCTATGTGATTGTTATTTCTGCATAGCAACCCCACCCGGCCGTTGTGCCAAACTATCTAAACAACATTTGAAGTAATGCTAAACAATGGACCTTGCAGATTGATGAGTCTCTTCTGTATTTTATGGTTTAAAATATTTTTGTATTTCTCTCTACTTTCTGATTAAATAAGCTTTTGATTTTAGATTAAATCTGGATTGAACATTCAGCTTCTTCCTGTCCTCATGCTGCATCCATCCAAAACAAATGTACCTTGACATGGGATGTCTCTCCATAGCTTCATAAGGGAGGACTCTATTTTCATGGCTGCTCCACTCCACTTGAACACCAGCCCCGAGGAAATTGGTGAACACTCCTTTTCCATGGTGTAGATTTCGCTGCTGTTCAGTACCCGGTCCCATATGTGCAGCTCTGTGATGCTCCCTGAGAATGACTCATCCTTCTTAAATGAACCCCCAAAGGTGTCCTGCTCCTGTCCAATGATGAAACGGCCCTCAGGGCCAATGCTGTTAGAACCTAGGCCTTCACCTCTAGAGACCACAAGGCCGTCAGTAAATAGTGCCCAGCGTCCACCATTCTGGTTCCAAGATATGCAAACCGAATGCCAGGAGTCGTCGTGGTCAAAGGCTTCTTGGTAAAGTCCATGAACGCCATGGACCAGCAGAGCAAGCTCCACACGTTTGCCCTGGATCAGATTCACGCGGAGCTGGAACTCATTAATGTATGACTGGATGGCGTAAGAAAAGATGGTGGAAATTCCGAAGCAATTTGGATCAAAGCGCAGACGGGTGCAAACAGTCACAGAGTCCATGGAGGGGAACTTGTGCAGGAGAAGGGCATGCTTTCTGTCCGAGCGACCGGTGAACTCCAGAATAAGGGTCTTGGAGGAACCTTTGGTTTCACCGCACACAGACAGAAGAAAGAGGCACTACTATGAAGGACAAAATCCTGCCACAGCTCTCAGAAAAGATAGAACCTAATCATAAAATTACACATTATGGAAGTTTAAACATGTATTCACTTTGGGTAAGAGTTTTGTTATGGCAGCATTGTCAGTCCCATTTCATATTCAATTACCCTTTCGTTAAGTCAGTGAGTAGGTGGAAAGGTGCCTTGAAAACAATGAGCACACTATTTAAAAATAAAGACATGTGAATATAAAGACAGCATACGTGACCTACTTGTCAGAGGTGTCCTGACATTCCTGGCAATCCACACAGGCTGAGTGATGTTTAAAGATGTTAAAAAGCTGGTTAGCTCTTGCTTCTCCACTAGGTTGGAGACAGTGGCTAAGGCCCCAGAGCGCTGGTTACACACTTTCTCTGCCTCATTCCACTGCCGGCGATCAGGCACATACTCATAGTAGGACTCATCATATGTCAGTGTTGTAGTTTCCAGTGTAAAGGCTGATCAAAGAAGATTAGAAGCATTAGTAGAGTGACCCCCCCTCTCCTTCCCAGACAGCATTGATGAAAAATCTGGCTGAAATGGCTGATAGTGTTTTGATTTGACTCTGAAATCCCAAGGACATTTGTATTCTGTTCAGATCATATCTGACTAGGGGTCCATGATATAACCAATGTAGCCTACTGGCATGTAGGTTAAAGTGGTAAAGCAGCACCCCTGTTAAAATAACTTGACTAATGGTATCAAACACTAAAGTCTAATTTCCATCCAAATCTACAGCAAATTTGAATTGATTATTCAGTAAATCTTCAAAATAAAATGGGAATTAATGTGCACTTCATACAATGTTGTGGGGCGAGTCAGTGTGACACTGAAAACTAATGGAATATTTTGCAAAAAGTATCAAAACTCAAAAGGTTTAAAACATTAGGGTATCACCTCGAAGGGGTCCGCCCACCACAAACACAGATCTGATTTCCACTTTTTTATGAGCAAAGAAATGAGCATACATGCATCAGCTATGATGTAAATATCCCATTCTTTTCTATTTACTTATGACAGACAAGTGACATGCTGTTGAACATGGCCACCTGTCACACGCTGGCTAAGGGGGTTACATGCTAGGCCAGGCAGACTAGCTTTTTTTTTAATTTTTAAAATTTATATATTTTATTTTATTCTTTTCACTGTATCATCAAGTGACAGTGGACACAAAGGGGGGGAAGAGAGAGATGGGGGACAACACGCAATGGACAGCAGGTCGGATCCGAACCCAGGCCGTTGCAGGACCAACGTGGGGCTAGCTAGGTTAGCTACTTGTTGCTACTTGGTACTAACACCTTAAATGAAAGAAAGAAAAGAAAGAAAAAAAAAAGAAAGAAAGAAAAATAGAAAATGACTCACCTGATATATAGCTGTGGAAACAAACCTGAAACATAAGTATAAGATTACTGATGGTATGAAGCAAAAAAATATATATTGTTATAGTAAGGCACTATGCACAACAGGTGTCTTAATTAACGTAGGCTAAACAACGTGCGTTTCCTTAGCACACACACTGTGTGTGTGTGTGTGTGTGTGTGTGTGTGTGTGTGTGTGTGTGTGTGTGTGTGTGTGTGTGTATATATATATACACTGTACATATACATACACACACACATATATATATATATATATATATATATATATATATATATATATATATATATATATATATATATATATATATATACTGTATATGCAACAATATTGAAGGAAAAAAACACAGGCTGTTCAGATGTTTAATTTGTAAATGTTTGTATGAAGTTTACAAGATTCATTATAGTGAGCGACACTGCAGCATTAAAGATAATATGTGCCATTTTCTTGCGCGCAGTAATTTAGAACACAATGAGGACGTTGACCGCCCTGACTGGCAGATGATTTTAATTGACTTCAGAGCCAATTTTTCTAAACTCGCCCCAAAACGTTTTCTGGTTAACATAGGCCTAGTAGCCTAAACAGGAACATTGATGAATAAAATACAGCGTACGCACAACGTTGAGTAAGCATATACATTTAAACATCCAAAAATATAAATACAAAGAGAAAAAAACACCCATCGACATGAACAAAATGAATCCATAGTATAAGACTATTATGGCTCTTATTTACATCTTCACAATTTGCAAGGACTGTTTAGAAAATAACCATTCCACACGGTGAGGCTTATTGCGTTTTGTGCTTAATTCTGTCAGAGAAAGTAGTCAACAATTGGGATTTTACACAACTTTGCTTGCTAAAAAGTCGACATGCATTGGTCTAAAATATGGTAGCCTACTAAAGGAATGAAAACGTAAAGACCAAGAAGCTACTTACCAGCAGGCCTATTTTTGGGAACAATAACAAGTGCATCCTGAAAAGAACAAACATCTATTAGCTGAGAATGGAACGGACTTCCATCGTACAGTGCTTTCCTATATGGGTCAGGCATAAACAAGCAGAACGAATGGATTTCTCCTTATACCTGAATTACTCGTCTTGAAACTTTTTTGCGCGTTTTCTCACTCCAGTCGCGTCGTGTTTGTGAACGCAGCATTCAACCACAAAAGCGACGTTTTTTGTGTTTAATTCCACTAAGTGTAAAGTTGATCAAAGAGTTGTTTCTTCGCCACAGGGATCTACCAGTCCGTCACTAGAGTACCAAAGGAACCCTGGCGGTAACTGAGTCCAGAGCATGAAGGGAGGATGCAGAGAAAGCTGCAGCGAGGAGTGGGTGTAACCTACAGCGAGCAGAGCACAGGGTTACCAAAAGTAGGGTTCAAGGACCCACAGTGGCCCTTGTGCGGGTTCCTGGGGGTCTTGGTTAAGCTAGAGGCCTCTACAATGAGTTAATACACACATGAATGTGAATTAATCGATCTTGTTAATGGTTGCAGCCTAATGTACTAACTAGGTGCTCATGAAGCTCAAAAAGTCTTTCACCATTACCTCACAATTTATCTTACTATAAATGAACACAGGGAGATGAATGTAGATGACATTTTTTAGGTTTCATACAACAGAGACAGACAAATAATATATTACCGGGTGTGAACTCTAAGGACAAAATGTATTATGAAGACCAATAAGTATGTGTACATCTGTGGACTGTTGTTATACTGTCATTATCCAATTCACTTCAAGGTTACCCAATTAAGGCCTATATGTTTAATATTTCCCACTTACAATTGCTAATGCAGTGCCAATAAACTAACAGAAAAAATCTGCAATATGAAAAAATGCAATATGAAAGATTTGGGTCTTTGTCAAATTCAGCCAAGTGAATTTATTGCATAAGTACAAGATGCTGTAGATACATTCAACTTTTATCAAGTGATACAAAAGACTAAAAAGGACGTACAATACTGCTTTGTTAAAGTACATGTATTAAGAAAAAACACAGTACACAAGTCTCTGAGTGCAAATAGCTGCAGCGCATGTTCTACAACATAAGAGGAAATGGGAGAACAAAATATACAGCACAGTGTAGAGAAAGTATTTTTATTTTATTTATTTTTTTAACAAAACACTGCCTGAGCTACTGCCTCAATGCTGCTGGAAAGGCCTGGTTGCATAAGTGAGCGTTCTGCTTACAGCCAATTTCTGTTCTGTTCATCCATCGTGAATGACAGTCACTCTGTCATGTGGTTAAACTCTACACATTCTCGAATCGTAGTCTTTGCCCCAATACTTTAAAGCTCTAAGTAGCCTAAGGAAGAACGTACAGCACATCTTGACAGCAGTGCTTTTCACACCGTATAAGTAGTGACACGATGACTGGAATTATTGATGTAGTTTAAAAGCATCCACTCATGGACACATCATTTTTCGCACATTTATTATTTTCTTTGTAATTGAAAAAAATAGGCCTTGTAAAAATCCAGATATTGCTCATATTTAGAAAGCAGAGTTGGCTGTATGTGAATATAAATTATCTTTTAGCAACTTGGATAAGTCTGCAGTGATTGTTGCCTGTGATGCCTGGCGCGTGACACCGGAGCATACAAAAAATGCCTATGACCCATTTGGTGTTACCAACAGAAGTTTTCTCTGTATCAGCATTTTATATTTTACAGTAAAATCGTACATAATGTGAGCACATCACATAATAAAACACAGCATAAATCATACCCAGTGTAAGCTACCTTTGGTCGACACACCGGGCGGGAGAGAGTAAACAATCTTACTCACGACTCGATTTCTAACAGCACTGTGAGTCTTTTTACTCAAGATTTCCTCTTCTGTGCTCTTATCTGAAGCGGCAAAACTTCTGCTCCCTCCTTCCCCCTGTTGGTTCCAGAAGGAGGACAGAGACTGCAGGGCGGAGTGGAGCTCGTCTCTTGTAGCCATCACACTCTGAAGAAGGGGAAGTTGTAGGGACGGCGTCAGTGCTCCCTCCTTGGAAAGACCAGTGATCTGCTCACCAACAGCCTTGGCAGACGAGGAGATCAGCTCTCTGCTGCTGCTGTGGTTAGAATCTCTGTCTTTTCCTGGAAGGAGGACGACCATCAAATAGGCATAGTGACACCTACAACAAAAATCTGCTCTATCGCGGCGGGCAGGTGGTTTTGTTCATCCTGCTCATGTTTAATATGCCCATACTGCCAGCCACTCTGCCAGTTAACAAACCACCAAAACTACATTATTTATACTGCGTGGATTGGGTGAGACACAGGCAAAGCATTTATAAAACACAGCTGTCACAGCATGTCATTATACATACATACTGACTGCACTGGCAAACATTGTCTAAAAATATCCAGCTGTTTATTTTTGTGAATTTTAAACAGTAAAGGACAAAAAGCAATTGGCTTTGACTCTTGACATACTGTTTCTTTTAGTGCTTTTGGCTGTACAATGTTACACTGGATAAGAGTTAAAGCTTAAAACATCCAGGCTGTGTGTATACTGTGTGTATATCGGACGCCTCACCTCGCAGGGCGGTAGACAGACAGGAATGCAGCTGTCTGACGGCCTGGTTCAGCTGAAACAGCTTGGTCACTGTAGCCCTCAGTCTCTGCAAATGGGAAGCTGAGGCCTCTTCCTCCACCTCCTCCCTCTCATCTGGGTCAGTCTCCCTCTCCTGTTTGAAACATGAACACACCCAAATAATGAATACAAGACAGAGCAAATACTCATAACTCAAAACAGTACTTAATGGAACAAAACCAAAAATTACATTGAGAAAACACACTAAATACAAGAGCATACCATTGGACATTATACAGTTGATTAAAAATACACTTACACAATTGTTAACAACTGAGCGACGCGCACGCACGCACACACACGCACGCACACGCACGCACGCACGCACGCCTCTTTCCCAGTTGACATTACAGTAGAAAATGTTGATGGCTTTCCCATTTACTCCAGGTTTAGGTAGTTTTTGTCGCTGCATTTTGCTTAAATAGAATAACCAATATACTGTACCAACATTTAAATCACTTATTGCCCTTTTCTGAAGAGCTTCAAACTATAAAATTTACAGATGCGTTTACATCCACGATCATGTACAGTCCAGTGCAGTCCTATGTTAAATGCCTTGCACAAAAAGCACTGTGAAAGTAGTTGCCTCAGGCAGTAACTCAGGTTTTTTTGACTACAATAACATTGTGGGTGGCAAAATGCACCTGCACCTATGTGTGTCAATGAATGGTTTTAACAAAAGAAAACTACTAGTTTGTATGGCTAAGATAACGGCAAACAAGCCCGTTAGCCGTGACTGATGCCACTTCATTCAACACATTCATTACCTGAACGATCGTCAAGGGGCAACTGCAGAGAGATAAGCCTACAGAGCATTGAGCTTTACAGGAGCAATAAAGGCTGAGTGGCATTTTTAACAAGGCTGCTGTGTGTGGGGGTATTAATCTGTAACATTCAAGCCTGTGTCAGGATGGAAGTTTGTTTTTAACCTGTACATATCCAGGGAAGCTTTTCTGAGCATGTATTTTATCTTTTAGCCACAGTTTAGCCAAACAAATAACAGTCATTTTTGTGATGAAGCTGCAGATAGCTGATAGCCATTGATCATTTTACTTAAATTTGGACCATTTGTAATGCTAAAGTTCATCATTTTGATCTAGGTTTAAATTAAAAAATTACAACTAAAAATCCTTTTATTTCTCTAAAGTATGACTACCTAGTAAACCCTGCATCAAAAAGAATGTCACACTACAACATTGTAGTCCATATGTGAATTGATTTTGCAGATTCATACTCTAACTCCTAGTTTGTAGTTAATTGTGCGACTGAAACTTACCCTGATATGGCAATGTATGTAGTTCTGTAGAGCACGGGCTAAGTCAAGCGTCTTGGATTTTAGGTTCTGCAGGACCTGTAATCAGAGATGGATTATCGATGATGTGACCTTAAGTTAGGAACATTTACCTACATCTTTACAGAAAGGACATTATCATCACAAAATCTAGTGATGGGATCATTTAAAACAAAAAACAAAATCCCTGCAACTAATGACATAGCCAGGTAGTGAGATCTTACTGGGTTCCTGGGGTAGGCCAGCTGAGCCTCTCTCAGCATTTCACTGGCGATGGTGAGACTTTCCTCTAAGAGAGAGCCAACGCCCTTATCCGTCCCTCTCAGCAGACACATGACAACTGATTGCTGAAAAGATGTAATCATATAATTACATCATATTTTTGATATCACTTTCCCAGTCAGTTAACAAAAGCTACAAAATGCAATAAACACAACAAGATATCCCTGATGGTTTATAGAGTATGAGAAGTATAGCCCACCTGATGTTGGACATTCGAGGCACATACTGATATTGAGAGTTAAAATAAAATAATCTAATAGCCATATAGCCAATAATTCTCAGCCAACAATATTTTCTTTTAACACAATACAAACAATCTTGATAGATATATATACACATACATACATACATAGTTTTTTTTTTTTTTTTTAAAGAATGATGACAAAGCTGTACATGTTACAGTGTAACAAACTTGATAGTGTTCTCTGGTCAACAAACTATATTATGGGGACATGGTTTCTTAATTACCTTAAACATAGTTTGGCATTTCAACTTCAAAATTACTCATCGTACATACACATCTGCAATAATCTAATATAAGCCTACATATCTTGTTCTGGCCAATTATTCAGTTTATCTGAAAGTCCTTTCCCCACACATTTTGACATTTTTGTTTCTCACAAAGTCTTTTTAAATTGGATTTTTTTTTCCTCTTTCATTTATATGCTAAGCACTGTGTTGAACACATCAGAATACAATGTAACAAAATTTTATAATTTCCTTTACCTCCCCCACATGCACTAAATGCTGTGCACCGTCAAAAGACTGAAAAATCCTAACATTTCCTTACCAGGCGTTTACACAACATAATGAGATACCACTGCATTTGCACATCAATAAATCAACCATGCTGTATTCGCCTCAATAATTACCCCCCCAGATCCACAAAGCTAATATTCCATTCTCAAGTATTGTAGAGTCGGGGCTTGATTACAGTGGACTCCAGAGCTTTGACAGAGATAGTAGCTGCTACAGTATTAATGGTGGCGTTACCTTGCCTGCGGCCTGGGCACCCCGCTCCATAGCATTCAGCGGCATGCCTGTCACCGCCGCCAGATGGCCAAGTGCAAGCAACGCTGCATCCAGGCACTGACTGCTCTTCCTCCGTGCCTCCGTCACCATTGATGTGATCTCAGATTCACAACCCTGGACAACATTTAGTCAGTACAAACAAACAAACAGACAAACACTTTGAATTAAAATGGATTTTACAGTAAATC
This sequence comes from Etheostoma spectabile, assembly GCF_008692095.1. Classification (NCBI taxonomy): domain Eukaryota; kingdom Metazoa; phylum Chordata; class Actinopteri; order Perciformes; family Percidae; genus Etheostoma; species Etheostoma spectabile. Next base: position 16,743,779 of record NC_045741.1, on the reverse strand, counting down.
AATGCAAGCAAGCAAGCCAACAAAATGGCCAGCATAGTCTTAGGGGTCAGTAAATGAATGAAAATGCTACAGAATGTAAAAAATCATGAGGGAGAGAGGAAAATTGTGTGTTAAGGGGCTGAGGCTGGTAAAAAAAAAAGAAAGAAAACAAAACAAAAAAATCTGGTTTATTTTCCATATATTCATGTTGTGTTTGGGGCTCAAGGTTGAGAATTTCCTCCGCTTTCCATTTCCGTAGACAGAGCTCAGACAGCTCAGAGATGAGATACGTCAATTAATGTTCTGCCTTTTGATTAGCTGGCCCCTGTCCAAACTACACTCTTTTCAACTAATTTGTACACTGCAAAAGCACATAGTTAATGTCACTGAATGGCCTTTATTGCAGTGTGATGTTTTTGCTTTACCTGAATGAGTAGTTGAACGAATCCTCCCATCTTCTTGACTTGGCCCTTGAGTTCCTCAGCGATGGTGTAGCGTGCGCCGGAGAAGGGTTTAACGCTGGCAAACCACTGCATGGTAACAAGCACTGCACTCTCTATGGCCGTGGTGGCCGTGACCAGTTGAGTCTGGGCCACCAAGTTACACACAAAGACTGCAGGAGAACAAGCCATAGTAGCAGTTTGATCACAGCAAATCAGAGAGAGTAAGAAGGTAATCCTGAGCCTTTTAGAACGGTCAGCAAATCAGTTTCTTTTAAAGATTTAAGTGTTTTCAATTTTAATTACTGGAAGACTTGGCATCAAAATCATGAACATTTTTTCTATGCTTTGTCCGACAATTTACATAGAAAAATAATATGGACAGCCATTACCCTACCTGGAGTTATCGATCAACATTGACTACTAACTAATTGAATATTAAAACAAAAGCATCAGCTTGTTTATTTATTTGGATTGTCATTAGCTTGCTCCTCTTCAAAAACAATCGAATCTCACCGTTCTCCTGGCTGTCGTCATCCAGGCTGTCGTATAGGTCAGATATGGTTTGGACAGCCAAATACATCAGGTGCAGATCAGAAACCAACCTGTCTGCCATGCTCTCTTCTGTCCCAGTACAACCACGCAGACGCGCAACAGACTGGCCAATCAGCTCCTTGCAGATCCCAGGCATAGCAGAGTCGGAGCTGGTCGAATGGGTGGATGGCGGTCTGGCCACACCCATCAAGCCTGGGACAGACAGTGAGGAGTTGTGTGAGGGGTGTGCCTGACTATGAGACATGACCTCACTAGACCTCATTATTGCAACACTGTCGTAGTAAAAATGCATTTGTCACAAAACCAAGTGTAGCACCCAGTCTTTATAGAACAGCAGCAGAAACACTTATTCATTGCAACATTTTTTTTGTGCAGATAAAACTATTCTGCCCTTCAACTTTTAAATATTTAAAACACTTCTTTGAAAAATTAAGTTTGATATGACAATGGTTATTGAAAATATGTCAATCAGAAAGTTGAAAACATTTCAAGTCATTTTTGTTCAGTTCCTTACCAGCAGACTGTGAGGAGCTGCTGTGGAGACTCTGAATGGGATGGACCCGGATCTCGTAGAGACGCCCTGAGATTCTTCTGCTTTTCAACAAGCTTCTGCTCCTGATGTCAAACAAACCAGAAGCAAAACCCTGTGAGTACCCTGCCAACATTCTATAGATTCCCTTTTATGAATCACGTAGGCATGGTGACGCTCTCATTCAGAATGACTCAGTGCTCCAGTGTACTTTGACTGAATGTAGTAGGGCTGGGAACCAAAAATTGTTTGCATTGTGATTTTCTTTTATGATTTAAGAAAAGAAAAAAAAATTACTTTTGTATTACAATTCAAGTGCTACAGAGTCAAACTCGATACATAGAATTCCCCAAATCAATGAATATTAAAAAAAAAATAAAAAATGCAGTTTTGTAATGGCATGTATGGAAAAAATTACTACATTTACATACTGTGAATCGTTTTAATTGAGAATAGTTTTTTGAATCGAAAATCGAGTCTTGGAAAAAAAAAAAATGCATACCAATTCCAAATATTGGTGATCGGTTGCATTAATTACTAAAAATTGGTATCAGCCTTAAAAAGAATTAAATATGTCAATCCCTATTGGCAATAACATTGCCAATAGGTGTTGTATGTTTCCAGCAAAAAATACATGTTCTTTACAAATGAAACAACTGTCAGACTAAATGACATGCAATAGGCATTCTTTTTAGAAAACACTTAGTTCTTAGAAATGTCTCATGATTTATTGTCCCCAGAAGTTATTATTCAACTTTTGGTTTTGTTATAGGAGGAGGAAAAAAAAATAATCGCAAAACTATTTACTAATCAAATAGTTATAGAATCACAATTAATGGAAACCATGGATTGTGAAAGAATTGGATCAAAAGCATATCGTCCCAGTCCTAGATTTTAGTGTATTCTCAGATTATTTTACAAGCATGCATGTTTAACGCAATGAGTTCAGCAACATTGTCATTATTATGAACCGCCTGGAGGGAAGGTCAGTAAACAGCTATGACTGTGGCCATAAGGCTTGGGTTTAACGGAGTCAGAGGGAGAATGGCTGAAGAAACTTGCAGCCTGTGCCATGTATCATTTAGCTGGGTCTGCTGGTAGTTCAGGCACCACCAGGAACACCATAAACATGAAAAGAATAACAATGTGAGGGGAAAATGGTGGTAGGTTAGCATTAAGTGCGTAAGAGAGAGAGATGTAGACTTTGAAACACGGGTACCCGTAGTGCTCTTTTCCTTTTTTACACCCGTTGGCCTAGCCTTCATGGAAATGAAATTAATAAACAGAGGAAACATAATAAAAAAGGAACTATACTGTGAGCAGCAACTTCACATCAACTTTTCATAAGAGAAAGAAGGATGTGTTGAATGTCAAAATTATGTGCCAGGTTGTAAATCACATTGGTGGAAACTAGGAGGACTTTGCGAAAATAACCAAAATCCTCCAAACAGCTGGACAGAAATGATTTTCCGTGTTCCATTCACATACTGTTTGACTTTCCGTATACAGTACATCCATTTCTCTGACACATTGTTCACATTAAAAGAGTGCAAGTGGAGGTGAGTTCAGTTGAGCATGAGGGCTGCGGGTTTAAGATCCACACACTTTAAGGCGAAAGTATTAAGTCTATCCAAGCCATGGTAAACAACAGTACGGTGGACACTTGCAGAGCGACAGTCCTGTATTCTCCCTCCCATGTGCTTTGAACACTTGCTTAATTACTTATTTCATTACCTATTTCATAGTAATTAGATATGAATACCAATTAAGTCTGCAAATTCTAATGTAAATGTACAGGTAAGGTGTTGTAAGAAGGGATTGAGGGATAGGAGGTGAGAGGAGGAGTCGGATAATTACCTTCGGCGTGAGAAGGAGGTGGTGGAAGCAGAGGAGGCCGATATATCTTGCTCCCACTCATCATCAGGGTCATAAAACACATCGTCATCTTTAGAGGTGGAATCCCCCTGCGGAGAGTAAACTATTGCTGACATGCCCAGTCTCATTTACTCAACTTAATGAGAAAAGCCCAGCAAAGTGAGGTAGCATCCACTGTCAGGCATAAAACAACCCATTCTGGACTGTAAATAAGGTCAAACGCCTGGGATATTGGCAATTGCACTTGAGCTGATGTCACACTCTAGTATGCAGAATGAGGAACAGACTGGCTGGCTGGTTGGACATTCCTCACTCAACAGACATCATACATCAACTTATTAGAGCAAGCATGCACACCCTTCCAATGGATTTTCACGCATTTTGCTGGCACTTGTTTGTTTATTAGCTTAATCATGAGTCAGATTATTCATCATTATGAGAACTGATTTAAGGCAGACCTGATCGAGTTCCCTCATGGCAGCTATGTTGTTTTGGAACTTGTCCAGGCTCCAGAAAGTAGAGATCCCCAGCTTTTTGTTTTGAACCCGCACCTGTAGCAGACCACCCTGCTGAAGTTTCTCATCTTCGGCGCTTTCATGCCTACAACAGAGTGGAGTAAAATGATTTGTAGCTCATGTTAATGAAGATGATACCTGCTTGACACCTCAACAGGTTTATTGGTTCTTGATGGGGGTTGTCACCTCTCTAATAAATCAAATCATATGTAAACTGTGGCCAGATCTTGAATTTGCATACCTGCTGAAGACTGTGTGTTTCTTCAGTTTAGCACTGATCTTATTAGCTTCCTCAATCATCAGAGACAACTTCAAGGCATCCCACTGTGGAGAGACTGAAATGCAGAAATGTAACACATGAACTTCACCACAACCAACAGCCCTGAGTCAAAGAGCATCTGGCTTTGATTGCCTTTCTTTAAGGCTGATTTGGTAGCAATTGATGGAGAGGATTAACCCAATTTAAATACAGTAAGATTAGGTTATCCAATAAAGTACCAACAGTAATACTACTTTGACTTAACTGTAACTTTGGATTTTCAAGCACATTATTCAAAAGACACTTCACATATTGTAAATAGACAATACATGTGAAACTCCACTTATAGGGTGTGAATTGCAATTGTGGATCATGACTCTAACCTGCAATTTCCACCAACTGAGGAACGGCTGCGGATCTGCTCTGGAATGGCGGCGGGGTCAATAGGTTTCCATTAAAAGTCAATGTGTGTATTTTGCCCTCCGGAGCAGATACACAGAGCTTCTATTTTTGCCGGAGAGCTCCGCAACAATTCAGCCCAAGGCAGATTGTGCTGGACAGGAATTCGAGCACAGAAACAAAATAAAACGTCCAGTTAATTTTCAAAATAAAATACTCATGGCCCGGTTGGATCAGTGGTAAAGCAGGCGCACATGTACTGAGGTTTGTTTGCTAAGCTCTACGTAGCAGAGCTGATCCACAGCCATTCCGCAGTTGGTGAAAATCCACAGTAATATGTGCTCAGGAGTCACTTGAAAGCTCTAACCATTTCGGGGAGTGTGATTTTCCCTTAAGGCTCTTTTCTTCTGTATTTCCTCAAGCTCTTTGCCGATCTTTCTCTTCTCCGCCTCCAGTGCGTCAACAATCTTCGCTTGACACACACCGTGTTCCTCCATCGCCTGGAATGAATCATGGTAATGTACACTATTAAAAACCACCATGCCAAGACGGTATGCCCAAAGCCAAGCTCCACCGCAACATGAAAACACATTCCAAATGGCACATCAGTTAAACATAAAACCCAGTGTCAGCATATAACTTCTCAAGCTCATTTTAGATCAGAAATCATAGGAATGAGCAAATGAAGAGCATGATGTAATTTACACAGAAATAATCCAGATTTCCAATAGACCGACTTCTGAAGATTAAGAAAATGAAAAATGCAATAAGATCAGTTTGAAAGATGTCATACTCTTGTCTAAGAAACTGCAGCTCCGCCACTCACTCCTCTGTAACATCCCTGACTGTAGACCACGTTGTCTGAATGTTCAGTGTTTTCCAGGTTAAAAGGGAGATTAGCTATCACTGTGAGGGCAATAAATGAGAGCTGTAAAAATGTTCATGTTTAACTATAACAAAAAAAAAGGTTAATAAACATTGACAGTGGGATAACGCAGAGTAGACAACTGTGTGTGTGTGTGTGTGAGTAATCTAAAAAGAAATTGACAAAACAAAAATTGTACAGCACAAACAAACTTTCCAGGAACCTAAAATAGTGAACTTCATTAAAGTGAAAAGGAAATTGAAAATTCCCAGGCGTTGTTCTGGGTCCTGACCTGGGCCTCCATGTGTAGGCGGACTCGTTTCTTGTGGGTGTCCACCTCCTGCTCTAGCTCCTGCTTGGCCATTTTCAGCTTTGCCATCTGGCTGGCAACCCTCTGCTGGTTCAACTCCTGTTGACGCTTTCGCTCAGTCTCCTCGTCCTATATACATTATATTTTTGGTATTAGGAAGTATCAGTTGCACAAATTGACAGGGTGTAAGGATACATTAAACATTATACATGACAAGAACTGTTTGATGGTTCTGTAATAATGCAAAACAGCACAAAAGATTTTAGGAAGATATACTTTTCTAAAACCATTAAAAAACAAGAATTGGAAGTTTTGTGTACCAGCTCTCTCTCCAGGGCTCGAATCCTGTCCTCATAAAGCGCCTTCTGGTCAGATAGCTCTTTTTGGGCAACCTCTTTTGCCATCTGGATTCCCTGCATCATCTCCTCTTTTGCCTTCAAATGGGCTTCTTCAATTTCTGCCTCCAGCCTGGGACACACACACAGATGGCTTAAGACAAGTTCTGATTTTGGTGTGTGACCTGGATGGCTGGTATAATGATATTGTGGTCTTTTGCACTCACTGAGCTCTTTGAGCAGCTAGTAGCTCATTTTTGGCAAATTCAAAGTCTTTGTGGCCATCGCCTGCACCTGTCCAACATGACACCCGCTTCCCAGACTGCACCTCTGCTGGATGGTTGAAGCGAAAGTAGTGGTCTCCACCAAGAATCACCCGGTCGCCCTGGTAACCATAAACAGAGATCAGAAGAGTTAAATGAATTAACAAAACTGATAAACAGGTCGTGTTTAATTTAGCTTATGAATTTAATTTATAACAAATGACAACTAAGCACAAAGAAAGCCATTGCACAATTCTTACTATAAACTTACTCCATGATTTAAAGCTAAACTTTTCTACTTACGTGGTGGAGGACAGTGGATTCAGAGATGAGGTTTCCATTGACAAAAGTCTTGGCGTTTTCTGTTGGAGTGATGCTGATAGTGTCCTGAATGTTGGTTATGACACTAAAAACAACCAAAGAAGGAAATACATATTTTGTTATCTTAAATGCCTGCTGTAGCTAAATAAACAACAACTAGATAATCGCTAGATTAAAAAGATGGTAATAGATAAATAAGAAAAGCAAAACCTATTCTGTTCTTCAATAATCACGCAATGTTTCCCCTATTTTGACTTTGTAGTGGCATCCCGCCATGCCAAAATTTCTTGTTTGGACAGCCCCCACTGCTAAACAAAATCCTAAAGGCAACACTGAATTATGATTAATAAACTAAATGCCAAACTCACTGTTCAAAATTAAAACAATATCTCATTGCAATGGGGAACTTCTGTCAAATAAACACACATACAAAACTGCAAACAGACCACATACTATTTAACATGTATATATAAAAATCAATCAGTCCTGCCACTAGAATTTCCAAAGCCCTCCGGTGATTTGTTTTACCAATGTTGGTCGGCGATGAGGGCTCCTGTCAGCTGAATATCGTGCCGAGACTCAGACTTGAGCTTGCCCACTGTGGTTTGTCCCTCTTTGATCATGTAGAGAAGCATCTCAGACAGCTGAGGATCCTCGTTCAGATTCACCAGGTTAGGAAGACGATTGTCCACTTTGAATGTCACACCTGCTTTCTGAAAACAAAGAAAGTTTTATTCTTTCACACATTGTTATAAGTGGGTGAACACAGAAAATGGATTACAGTTTGCTTCAGGGTTGGTTACTTTAACATTTTAGGGTCAGCGTGGTGAAGGGATTAGTCTCCTGTCTCTTGGACAGAGTGGATAAAAGCCTTGACACAGTCAAAATGATCATATTCAAAAAACATTACCTGCAACTCTTTGGTTTCTTCACGTTTGCGGATTTCAGCTTGCTCCAGTTTCTCTCTCCATGCCCTGACAAAAACAAGAAGATAAAAACCAAAAACCAAATTCTGCCATGATCCTTGCACATGTATCCCCTACTCAAATCACTTATAAACCTTCTCATGGACTAAAGTTTATAAAACAGAAAACATCAACCTTGCAAAATAGTTGTTTATCTTGAGTATCCATTTTAATCCATTTAGTATCAATTTAGGTTATCATTCCATTTTCAGATTTTAAAAGGTTGATTAATAAAATATATGAAAAAGTATGTGCAAGGAAAAAAAATATGTACAACAAAAAAAACATAGGTATGAAAACATAGCAAATACATGCAAACACATGTAAATATCTGCACATATAATACATGACAAAAAAATATGACAATTACTTTGCTACTAGGGTTATCTAAAACTGGGAACTCTGCTACAGCTTTTACTTTGCCCACGTCAAAAAGGAGACTCCTAATATCTGGGTCTGTTGTGTCAGATAAATTAAGTAAAAAAAAAGTTATAATTATGATTATTATAGTAATACTGACCGGTTAGCCTCAACCATTTCTCTTTCTTGCTGACAGAGTTTGTTCCTCAGGCTGGAGATCTCCTGCTGAAACAGCCGGACCCTCTCAGGTTCGATGCCCTGGGAGCTCGTCTGGGCTGCTCGGAGCTTCTCAACCTCCGCCTTCAACTCTGAAAACCGCACAAAGTTTATCCAAAATGTTTGCGTAAAATTAAAATATATAAAAAGCAGTTAAGAGCAAATATACCCTTAAATGAATACTTAACAGGTTGAAATTCCAGGGAGTTACAAGTCTTGAAAGTGTGTTCTAAGCCCTAACTTCAGGCTACAGAAATGTTCAGATTTTGTCAGTGAACGGCCAAACAATGACACTTATTGAAGATAATTTACTAAGCAACATTGACCTGATTTGTAACGGTTGAGTCATATTAGCTTTACATTTCACACTCTGACAGGTGATGCAAGACAAATCCACAGCAAGAGCTCCCCTTAGTGCTAATAACATCAAACAGCAGCACAATCATCTTATGAAAAATAATATTTGCAAGGCAGATAGCCACCATGTGTGGCTGGCAGTGCATAAACATGGCCTGGAGGCAAGGTTAGGGGCAGGCCTTAGTTGAACTGGTAGTACATAAGCTGGTGATGGATTGATGGGCAGATAGAAGGGTTTGTGTGAAAGAAGGAGAGCGAAGGACACAGCTAGACAGACATTCACATATGACGAAAAAGAAACATACAGACAGAGACAGTGAGATGGAAACAAAGAAGATGAAGAAGAAGCATGTGGACAGAAAAAAATATATCCTCTGTTGCTTTAAAACATAATTTTGTACTGTGAGGTTCTGTTAGCATTGTAGATCTTCAAGTTCATAAAGAAAAACAATGTACTGCTGTATAGCGCAGTAAAAAAATATATACATATTTAAATCAAAAATAGGTAAATCAAGGTAGGAAGGGGTTTTGTTGGTCTTGCTTCACATTCGCCACAGTTCACACACAAGAATTTTTTGTTTTCTTTATAGTCAATGGTGGCCAAGGAGTCATCTTGGCCACATCCACCTCACAGCGGGCAACAGTAAGTGCAGGGTAAGTGTATGTGCCAATATCAGTAAAAACCCAGCTACAGACAACTGGAGAGATTAAGACATGTAAAGACAGGTTTGCATAAATTCAATGATAAAACAATGTACTACTATGTAGATAAACCGGCTGCTGTATATAAACGGGTTTAAAATATGTGTAGAAATAGATGGAGGCCAAAGTCCCACAGAGATTTTAGAATGTGGATCTTTTGAGTGCCTGACCTCTGATGAGCTTGGCACTGGTGTCCTCATTGACTTTTGCCACGTTAATGATGGTGCGGGCCTGCTGGGCATAGCGCAGAGTGCTTAGGCTTTCTTCCACATTGCTGCCGGCTGGGCTAAGTGTGGCGATCATGGCCGTCTTGGAATTACCACCGAGGCTCTCTTTCAACAGCCTGCGGGAGAGAACAATGGGATTTGGTCAAGACCACCCTTCTTAATTGGAAATGAGATCTGATAAACTATTATAGTTGGAGAAAATGTTTTTAAAAAAGCATTCCATATATAAATTAGTATTAGTTTCAGTGAATATATTCCATTTTATTTCATAAGTATTGCTTATTCATAGAAATCTATGCAGATGTACAGTACATTTAGGCCTATAACACAGCACTTTGGTATATTCTCCGTGGAAGTGGGGACCAAAGTGTTCTACAACAGCTACATGTGTACAAGCATTCTGATCTCTCACCATGTCAAGACAGAGTCTCTGTACGGTATAAAGACCTTTTTTCTGGTCAGTGCCTGTTCCGACAAGGCAAAGATGACCTTTCCCAGGGTGAGCAGGGATTTGTTGATGCTCGCTCCCTCCTATAATGACACAGTCAAATTGGCATTTCTTGTTTTAAAGTTCAGGCTGTTTTACGACAATTTAAAAAGAGGTAAATCAAGAACCAAATAATAAGCAAATGGGCCTGAATACAACCAAACTAGGACAAGTTAGTTTTTTGAGTTGAGTTTGGTTAACAGTGTGTGTCTGTGTGTGCGTGCGTGCCTTGAGTCGGTCTCCACTTGTCTGGGCAGAGTTTGAGCGTTCGCTGCCTGCCAGGTCCACCAGGTTGATCTTGCTGGTGATACTATGCTCATGTTCCTCGCCCTCCACAAACTCAGTCTGTACACAAGTGCACACAAATAAACTAATTAACCTAAAAACACGGTATGTCCAAAATTAATTACACAGTACAATTTTATAAATATTTAAGAATTTATAAGTCAACTTTCATTTTGTGTCATGTGTGACATCAAGTAAAGTTGAGAGGCCATACCTGAGTCTGGGTCATAACCAGGGTAAAGACGGAGTGAGATCTGGAGCTCTTGTCATTCATTCCTGTGGCTGCTGTGGCTCTCTGCTTGTTGCCCAGCTTTAGCCAACCCTAAAGAAGGACACCAGGAATTATGAATGAATCTCTTTAGGCTCTGACACACCAACCCAACGGCCGACCGACAGCAGATAATGCAGTCGGACTGATCAGTCGGCTCCCTTCTCCCCGTGGTCAAAAAATGGCTTCGGAAAACACCACAGCAGTGAATGAATGCCGACGGCTCCTCCGACTGACGACGGTACGGACACACCGAACAGACTCGAGTCATTGACCTAGCCAGACTGATAATCGGGTTGGTGTGTCAAAGCCTTTAGGGTGAAATCTCTCGCGGTTATCATCAGAATTGTTATCTATACTAGACTTTAGATTTATTTGTGATGCTCGGGGCTCGGCACCCCCCATGTTGTTCCTGCACTGCACTTCCAAGGCATTAATAGTCATTGATGTCTGTATTTGACTGTGGCCTAGTCTACCGGACAGTGAACCTTGATTAGCTCTTTCACTTAAAGCAGTTCTTAAGAGCATCAGCTAAAGGCCAAGGATCTAAAAGAAGAAAATAGCTGTTTCAACCTACCTGAATGTCACTGTAAGAGCTCACAATATTCCTGTGGAAAAATAACAAAGTAAGCAATTCTGAAAATCCCACCATTCAAGACTGTTGTTTTGGCATTTATTGAACAGAAATATGGCAAACAAAATGAAAAGGTTTCTTACGCAGTGAGTTCCGCAACATAGGGACCATGAACAGGATGTTCCCTCACCCTAAGCTGGAAACATAAATCAGCAGGGCTTTATCTTGACTGTAGATTTTTAAGTTATTCATTTTTACCAATGACCATACAAAGTTGCATGCCTAAGGCATTAAGCATTATGGGCAACAGTGCATCTAAACACAGGTCCATGCTATCTTAAGTAGCTGGTTTATCTGAAAATGTAGCCGCCAGTAGTTGCAAATCACTTACTGGCATCCTCTTTTGGTTTGGCTCATCTCTGGTCACCAGCAAGTCATGGATCTTCTCATTGTACACTTCAAAATAGCTCATCTCTACATGACAGTTGACCTGAAACCCAACAACCCATCGGTCAGTTATGCAAACAGAAAAAAAAAATCCATGTTATACTTCATGTAAACAACACATTCAAATCTTTTATCATTTGGCTTAGTGTATATTATAAGTTAAAAAGCATTTAAACAGGCATACAGTAAATAATTTAAAGATTTATATTTTTACCTCTTCATTTTCCATGGATGCCAATCGAGAAAAAAGCTCCTGACAAAATCGTGGAATTACCCCTTCCTCCTCTCCAAAGCCCATCATCCTAAACAACAAGGATTTCAAAGTCTAATTGACGGTTGACTTATTACAATTTAAAAAAAAAAAAAAAAAAAAAAAAAAAACACATCCCAATGTACACACTTTACACTGTGTGATTTTTTCCAAGAGAAATCAAGAGAGCACATGGGAAAATTTTTAGTGATGTAATGTTGACTGTAAAAATCTGAAATCCAAAATTATTATTATTATTATTATTATTATTACTTACGTGTATGACTTCCCAGAGCCTGTTTGGCCGTAAGCAAACAGGCAGGTGTTGAATCCTTCGAAGGCCCTCAGCAGCAGAGGTTGTGCCAGTGTCTCGTACACCGTCTGCTGGCTGGCAAAGGTGGGGTGGCCCTCATCCACCGAGCAGAAGGAGAAGTCATAGTTGAAGGAGTGCCGCTGTTTGGTGTCCGGATGCTGGACAGCAGTCTCCTGACCATTCATGAAGATGACCTGCAATGCCTGCTCTGCCTTCTCCCTATAACCCAGAGCAGAACAGGAATTATTCCAGAAATTAATTTGTTTTTCTACCACAAAGACTATTTTTCCATATTGTAAATCTAAGCACCTCCATAACCTTAACATGTGTATTGTTAGTAGTTTGGAGGTCCAACTAGGTGGTGTAAGGCTGCAACTAACGATTCTTTTATTAGTGAAAATGGCCATAACAATTTTCTCAAGCCCAAGGTGACCATATCAGATTGCCTGTTTTGTCCGACCAACACTTCCAAACCTAAAGATCCCAAACCAAGCAGCAAATCTTAACAACTGAGAAGCTGGAAAATTGTTTCAGCTCAACTCACATACTTGTTCTCCGTTTCATGTCAAGAATGCTTAAAACATGTAAAACCAATACATTGCTATACTCCATTAAATGTGTTTCATTAGTCAACGGCCTTAGCTTTAGAGAAATAATCAAAAAGGCATTGTCTATGTATGCCCAGAATACACTCTATTTATTCCACTCCTTGCATCCACATGGAAGAATGGTTCAGTCACCCAAAGCCTGATTAAATCATTATGAGTTGTATTTGGCAGAAAGCTTATTAACCTTTGGAGTCCCAGATTGACGGATACAATCTACCCCTGCACACTTCATCTGTCAATTTAGACAAACGCTGCATTACAAACCTGGCATTGAAAGGGCGTACACGGACTGCAACAGTCACAGCACTGTTTTCCATCTTAAATGAATCGTGCTGCTTCAGAGCCTCGCTGGGACGGGACAGGAGCTGCTCGGTCGGGGCTTGAGCAGGAGTAGGGATGGATGTCCTGGCCTGGGTCACGTCGACCTTGTGAACTGAGGTGGATGTCTTTCTCACCTGCAACGCGGCGTTTGGCTTGTGCACACCTGTGTACGCCTTGTTGACCCGAGGACCTGGGACAGGTTTCGGGTCTTCCGCTTCCTGTGCTCGGGATTTGGCCCTTTCTAGACTTGCAGATTTCACTGCCACTGGTTTAGGAGCGTCTTTCCCTGCCAGTCTCTCGAACACGTCTCTCTTGGCGGCGATTTTCTCAAACGGGGTCTTTTTGGTAGGGGTTTGGGCCTGGTCCTCTAGCTGCCTACTTGTGGAAATAAAAGAGGGCGTTTTGCTGTGCGCCAGTCTTCCATGTGTTTCCACAGGAACAGCAGTTTCTTCTCCTTTGCTCTTACAGGTAGTGTCTCTTAAACTCCTAGCTCGGAATAAACCGGCTGCTCTGCCATTTGGTTCACTGAGGATTTTCGGCGTTGGCTGCATGCCAGGGCCGCTAACTTTACGCTGCCAATGTGCGCTTTTATCCATTGACGGAGTCCTGGTCCTGCGCTGCAGGGTCAGTCTCTTCTCCGGAGCTGGTGTGGTATTCAGGCTGCTTTCCACCATCGTTTTCTCCGCCTTTTCAGACCCAGTCTTCCTCCTTGACCTCCTCTGCAGAGTGAGTCGGCTACGGTAAGGGGTCTGCTGCCCGCTGCCGCTTTTTGACAGCGCAGGGATGACATACGTCCTGTTTCGGCTTCTATCAGATGACCTGCTGATTTCACACGTAGAGTCTCCGGATGTTATGCCCACCGATGTGTCCGTCGCTTTTCTCTCTGCCAGGCGCTCTCTGCCCGGTGTCCTGGATGATGACGTTGATATTAGATGGTCATAATAAGTCGTATGCTTCCTCGCTTGTACACTAAATAACGACATGGCAGTCGACAAAAAAATGAGCTCACCGGTTCACGTTTGCTAAAGTTAGCTAACGGCAACTTCACTCTGGTTGCTCTAGCCACCCCACAATAGACGGCTTGAAAAATATGTAAGACGGACGCAAGTACAGCTCAATGTGTTGATTAAACGTGAATATAAATCCATTTGAATAAAAACCAAGTACTGTTCAGGCAACAGAGCTCCCTCTTTGTTATTGTCCCCTCGCTTCCGTCTTCGCCCGCTTCAATTTCAAATCGTTTCCGTCAATGACAGCTGATTGGCTGAATTTTTGGAACTCTCTACGTCACATCATGGACATGACATGTGGGTACCCGAGACTGACGCTGGGTGGTAGCATAATCAAGATTATAATAGCCAGTTGAGCGGTTGTGTCCCAGTGGAAAATTGTGCTACTCATGTTTTCCTCTCTAAAATTAGCACTCTGCCGTTATAGAAGTGACGCACTCTCCATCGTTTAAACAAAAAACATCTCAAACTATATGCATAGAAAGAGATAGTTGAAATAGCTCCAAAAAAGGATATTTTGTCTAGAATGAACTTTTCTACTAAATGAGTCTTGGGAACACAGAAATAAGACTGAGGTAGGATGGCTTGCTCAAAGGCACTTTTCCCCAGTCTTAACATTAGGCTTTGCCCCAGTTGAAAATGTATTTCAAAATCTGCTGTCAAAAAAAAAAAAAATACATTTACAGCAGTATTATTTTCCTGGACCTGAGTTTTCAATAAAGACAGCGGTGGCAGTAAAGACTGTCCCTCAGGCCTGGGTAGAAATCAGAGGATTAGAGAGGATAATAACTATATTGGAATAAATTGTCTTACATTACAGAAGCTATTTATTCAGAATAAGTCTTTTTTTTTTTTAATAAACAATATAAACATTAACCAAATAAATATTCAGCACTAATGCAGGAATGATTGGGAGAACAGACTATTTCTTGCGCCGGTCGTGTTTCCTTATGATGTCTATGAGGTTGTTCTTAGTGACCAGCGTGTCATCAGACCCTTGCTTGGCCTTTTGTCTCTCCCTCCTCTGCTGCTCATGGAGGTGGGGTGAATTAAGGAGCTGAGGGGGCAGGATGGACCCTGTGGGTTTGACCCGCTTCACCACCTCCAGGAACAGCCGTTTGTTGTTGTTGTTGAGAAAGGTGATGGCTGTTCCTCTGTGTCCCAGCCGACCTGCCCTGCCCATCTAGACAGGAAGAAATAAGGGGATGTATTCTTTATCAAACAAACATAACAAAAAGACACACAGACACACACTCTCTGAAGTTGAACGTTACCACTCTTATACTTGACTAATTTTCCACTCAGGGCCTTACTTACCTGATGGACATACTCATCCATTGTGTTTGGCATGTCAAAGTTAACCACCAATCTGACGTTGACTAGGTCCAGTCCTCTGCCTAGCACACCTGTACTGATCACCACTTCAAAGTCTCCATCCAGGAGACCCTGAGGATGAAACGGAGCAAATATTACACTGCCAGACATATTAAGCATTGTCAAAACCCAGCACTGACAGCACACGTTATAAATGACTTCATTTTCACCAATCTGCAACTTGGTTTTGTGGAGCTCACAGGGTAAGTAGGATTTAAACAAATGTAATTATAAACTCGGCTGGATCTAATGGTTGGTCATCTTTTTAAACAAATCACACCACAGATGTGTATTTTACATTATGGTCAAGTTCTCAAAGTGTCCAAAGATACCAAATTTACATTTAATTACAGATCCATGAAATAACTGGCCTTGAAAATCTGTCTGTCTTTATAGGAATTTAACATAGGGGTGTACTTAGTTATGTCCCCTGTATTTTAAGGAAGAACCTTTTTTATTCTTTCACAAAGAAAATTGGTGTCCTTAAAGGTTGGATTTATCCTATTTTTTTAATTAAGGCATTAAGATCAATTTCCAAAAGATGATTTTTATTTTTATTTTTATTTTTTTTAATTCCTCTTTTTAGTCAACTTTAGCATGGTTGTATTCACTTATGCTAAGCAGTGTAGGTGTCTGCGGCCTTCCAGCTAAAAGTAATTCTGGAGCAACACTCTTGGACACCAGACATGGGAGAACTGCTATTTATCCAGTTGACACTGCATGTTCTGGCTGCCACTGGCCTCACCCGGAGGATGCGGTTGCGTTCCCACTGGCTCTTGTCAGAGTGGATTGCCACAGTCTTGAGGCCTGTCACCTTGGCGACCGCCTCGCACAGTAGATCAGCCCCCAGTTTACAGTCTACAAACACCACCACTGGAGGCTGGTACAGCTTACTGTCCTGCAAAGCCCCAAGGAAAAACATAGGAGTGATGTCAAAACAAACATATATATATATATTTTTACATTTCTACATTGACCAATTTTAGTAACAACAGATTAAACTCATGTACAGTATACTGACTATTTCCCCTATTAACTTTTATTTATGATTAGCTAATCAAGCTACAAGGAATGTGAATTTTAAAAGTTGAACGCATGTCATCTTGCTCGAGGCAGCTTTTTAAACTTTTGGGCATGTTCAAAAGGTCAAAATCCTCCAGCAGATAGCAGCCATCACTCTCCTGCCAGAATCCCACTTTCGAGGAAAAAAAGTACTGAAAAAGGGCTTGCTTACATCGCATTCACTCGTTTGGCTATATTTTGGGTTTGCTGCAACTAAAAAGGGTTAATCAGAAGACATGAGTTTAGGCTTGTCAACCTGTAACAGACAGGGGAAAACTTTCCCGTCCCAATTTATTTCCTGCCATTCATACCTGGACATGGCAGGAATAGTTTTACAAAGCCTATACACATATTCTTTAAAACTAGCCTGTTTTCATCTGTCCCTTTTTATAGTTATTTCCCATGCTGACTAATAAAGTGTTTCTGCCTAGAGCAGGAGGGTAAGTACAGTAAAGTGATGATGGGGCTTTCCCACAGCTCTGTCTACTGCTCTTGCTCCAGTTTGTGAGAACATGCTACAATTATCTGACTTTAGTTTAGTCAATGTTCATATACCATGCAGTAAAAACTGCAATTTATGAAATGACTGTTTCATGTCATATCTGAGTCACGTCCACTGCAGAGGTTTGGTGTCCCATTCAGTCCCAGTGTATTAACAATCCAATTCCACAGTACTACTGTAATATCAACCCCTTTTCCCTGTTCAGAGACAGCAGCCTTATACTTTAAACTGCACTAATTTACAGCAGTTATAAATAATGTAACTTTCCCGTCACCACAACCCTCTACACAGAAGAGAAGCTAGTGTTACTCACACAATAGTCTAACAACATTCCCTACTGGCTTAACAAAGCAGCCCCTTCCTGTCCCTGTATAAATGGTGCAAGCCATTGCTGGGATTCCTGGAGTGGGGCCATGGCTCAGGGCCCACTCATTGCCTCCAGACGGGGGCCATGGCTGTCGAAATATGGTGTTGTGGGGAGACTGGTCCTTGGAGCTTGAGGAATTACCTCTTAGTAGAAGTCAGTTAAAAAAATACCAAGCGGGTACCAGTGTGTATCAAGACTGAGTTATACAGCCACTATGAACTAAAATTGAGATAATTACCGACTTTCTGGGTTTGTGCTTGGCAAACCACCTTCTGGTTCTCCAGAGTACAATTAGAGTTTGTCTCACACAAGAACTAAGAAAACTGCTGACCTCTTAAAGAATTAAAGACAGCCTATGTTGGCAGTGAAAGTGTGCTTCAAGTGAAACTCCAACCAACATGTTTTGAGACTTTAAGTGAGAACCAGATAAGCTGAAAAAAGGAGACGGAGCATTATTTTTAGAGCCTGACTGATATATTGGAGGGCCATATCAGGCATTTCCCGATCTATCGGTATCGGCATATATAATGGCAGAAAGAAAACATAAATAATAATTATATATCAGAATCATTTATAATGACAAATAAAAAAATAAAACAGACGGTCAACCGTATTATGAGTGTTTGTGTTGCATAGTTTGTCCAACAGAGGGCACTCTGCAAAAGTCCCAGTTAGCAACAATTACTTTTTTTTTAAATATATATTGTGTTGTTGTTCAAAGGACTTTCAGTTTTTATATTTTAAGTTGTATATTGATTTATGAGAACTTTAATATATTTTGATGTTTCTCTGTTTTGTTGTGACAATGAAACAAATTATCTTACTATTTTAGTGAGAACTCATAACTAACTAGGGAAAACTACAATTTGTTATGAGTTTCTGGATATATATATTTTAAATATTTATAGGCCGATATATCGGGATATTAGATCTTTATCGGTCAGGCTCAAAAATCTTTTTCAACATACCTCTTCATGTCACTATTAAAAATACTCTAAACTCATGTCCGTGACCTACATTGAGGATCTCAAACAGCTTCTTCTTCTTGGAGGGTTCCTCTACCCATAGCAAGATCTGCCGCACATTGGCACAGGGCTGGTTCTTCTCTCCAATAGCAATGCGGACAGGGTCACGAACCAATCGGCCAGCCAGCTCCTCCGTCCCTGTTGGAATGGTGGCTGACGCCAGCAGAGTTTGGTGATCCTCTGGGACTTGCTCCAAAACCTCCAGGACCTGTTGCTGGAAGCCCATCTTCAACATAGTGTCGACCTACAGGAAACACCACAACTTCACATGGTTCCAGGACAGGAATTGTAGGATTTCTACACACGTAACAGCATGTAACCAAATACTTGTAAAACTGTTATTGTGCTGTTGAGTAAAATACTGGATATAACAAGTACTTCTAAATTCCATTAATTTATCCTTTAGGGACTTTTTGTTTTGAAAGCCACAAAATGCTGGAAACCTTTTGCATGCTGAACTCTGAGCAAATCTGAATTGCATTGTGTTGGTTGTTACCTCATCAACCACCACAACCTTCACTTTGTCCAGCTGCACTGCCTTCTGCTTCAGGATCTCAATGAGTCGCCCAGGGGTGGCTATGATAATCTAAAGGGGATTATTAGAAGAACAACATGATGCTGTGGAAACATAAAGACTCAAAACAATGTTTTAACTAGAGGAGGAAATGACTGTGAAAACATAGACCGTAGGCCTACTTTGATGCTGCTTTTGAGGCGGTGAAGTTGTTGGGGAAGAGGCATGCCGCCCACCAGCAGTGCGGTTCTCATGTTGGGGAGGCCCATCAGCAACTCTTTGGCCTGTCTCTCTATCTGGATGGCTAGCTCCCTGGTGGGAGTCAGGATGAGAGCCACAGGGCTACTCGCACTGTGTGCTGGTTTCTAAAAAATCAAATGAAATCATAAAGCATCTTAATACATTTGCAAGCTCAAATGCTATTAGCCATGAAGCAAGTAAAACTACAGAGCCGATATTTACAAAGGCCGATGCAACATTTTGGTAGATCTTTGCATAATATTTTAGCATTGGTTACAAAGCAGCTCTCAAGATAGCTTGTACATCTCTTCCAAACAACTGTTTTTAAAAGGTTACTTTAGAGTTACATTTTATTTTTCCTCAACCTTAGGTTATGTGAACGCCAGGTTATACTGTATGTTGTGTTACACAAGCCTTTACCTTTACAGGTTTATCAGTAAGGGAGAAATCAGGGTGTAAATTGTTATTAAAAGGTGGATTTGCTTGGCATGCAGGTTGCTGGCGTTTTGTCAAAATGTATTTCCTCTAGATAATATTTCCAATAGATAAAATAGTAGCCTTCTTTGAGTGTAAATACTCATCACTGTACCTCTATAGCCCTCACTACCACTGGCAGCAGGAAGGCTACGGTCTTCCCGGAGCCTGTGTCAGCGCTGGCAATCACATCCCTGCCGCTAAGACCAACAGGGACCATTTGCATCTGGACCGGCGTAGGCGCCTCATAGCCAGCCTTTTTCAGGTTGCCACTAAGCGTGGCAGGGAATCCACAGTGTTCAAACTCAACGATGGGTCTCCTGACATCTCTCCCCTGGGTTTCAATGCCCAGCTCCTGTTTAATCCTCTGCACCTGCTCATCGGTTAGGCCAGATATGAACCGGTCATCCCTGTAGGAATAGCCTGTCTCCCTTTCACCCACTTCACCAATGTCAACTGCTGGCTGTTGAGGTTGACTCCTTTCATCTCCATTTTTGTCTTTACGGTTAAACGCATCAGCCCCAGTCCCCATCCCCATTTGGGTTAAATGTTTAGCTTTGCACTCAAGACTACAAACATCATTGTCGGTGCTGTCACAAATGTACTCCCCATAGCGACCACACATGACACAGACAGGCTCTCCTGGCTCTGGCCATCTCTGGCTCTTTTTGAATGATTTGACAGGTTCCTCCTCCTCCTCCTCCTCCTCCTCTCCCGTATCACTTGAGGCAGACTTATGTCCATCTTCTTCCACTGAGCTCTCTGTCAAGCCTGTTGACTCTCCACTTGCTTGTATTGTCTCATCCTGTGGTTTGGTGTCTTCACATGCTTCCTCCTTCTGAACAAGTGTCACTGAACGGCCTTCGTCTTTTTTCTCCTGCTGACCCACCTTGCTTTTCTTGTTCACAACTTGGCCTGAGACCTGGGCTGGTCTCTTTACTTTCAGGGATCTTGGCATAAACATGTTTATGGATTGTTAACCTGTAAACAACAGAGAAACAGATGTAAACATTAAGTTCATGTCAAGGATTTCGAGGTCTTATTGGTAACCGCAACTTCTCAAAATTGTGGAAACTCGGGACTGACAGCATAACGTCATTTATTTTATCAACAAAGATGAAATGTGATTTGCCTGCGTTCATTGCCATTTATAACGCATGTTAAATTCACCTTAAAATTAAAAATATCGACTAAAGGTCATATTTCCAGGTGCAAATGAGCTAGAATGTAGAAACTAATCGTTCAGTAACGAAATTACAGTTTCAGAAAGACAAATGTAACTCCTGGTTACGGCGAACAAGTCAAAAGCTTTCGCATTTCGATGTATTTTTGACTAACGTTTCTCGAGCCACACTTGGACCGCAACGGACTCATAAATGATGTCAGTAAGTAGCTTAAACTGAATGTTTCATATAATTTACCACATACCTCCTTCCAACGCATTTTCCTCCAACAGTTCAAAACCATCACCGACGCATAGTAATGACGTAATATTGATTTGCACGTTGGGAAATGTGGTTTGTAGAACAGCGATTTTTTTTTTTTGCTTTACTTTCTGTCGGATATAGGATCATTTATAACTGACATTCTTTACGTGTTTATAATTTAATTTTTTTTGCTTTGTAGAAAGTCTTCTATCCGAGGTCATATGCGTGTGGGTGTGGCTGGAGAATTAAACTAAACTGTCTACAAGGTAATCAAATTACTGGAGTAAGTGAAGTGCAGTTGTCAGTAACTTTAAACCAAGGTCGGTCAGTTAAGTTGAGAACAAAATAAAAACCCTCCGTTCTGTTTTGTTTTCTGGCTAATTGCAGACAGACTTTCCTCTTTTCATGCTACATTCAATTGTTCATCGAAAACTCAATAAATTAGACCTATATAAGAGGACATTGAATGAGTCTAAATTAGTCTGCTGTTCTGCAGAAAATATAATAGATATATGATAGAAAAATACAATAAAGAGGCAAAAAACAAACCGTATCTTGCCCCCAAGCAAAAGTGTTAATATTCCCGATGGCTTTGAAGGAAACGTCCGCGCATGCGCACTTCGCAACAAAGGTGCTGGGCTTGGAGAGCCACAGTGCGGCAGCAGGAAAATCGCACCACGGCACCAATGGATAGAATAGAGGAGGGAATGCTAAACACATAAGTAATCCATACAAGAATAAATGGACATGAAAGGGATACGCCGTCTGATTCCAAAGAACCCCCACATGGAAATATTTGTCTTTCTATGCCAGCTGAAGAACAGTTTTTCCTCTGAAATCCAAGGAAACCTTCCCAGCTTGGTCTGACGAAGCCCATTTCAACTGGTAGACAGCAGTATGGATGAGAAACGCCAAGACTAGCGACTCATTGTGTCAACGAGACGAAAAATCCGCAGCCAATCTCGCATTCTGTTTTGTCTGAAAGAGCCTGTCAATAGTCTGCGGAACGACACCCCATCTCATCATTTCACTGTCGTTTATTGTTTTTTCCAAGAAATTCCAGTAGTGGGATGCTTTCGCGTTGTGTTCCTTCATAGGGTTCAAGAATACAATTGAAGGGGAAAAATGGGAGAAGTTCAAGACATCAGGGATGTTAAGCAGACCTTCGTTGCTCCAGCAATAAAGTCGTTTGAGCACTATGACATCTCTCGAGCCAAAATCTGTTGTAGCCTCACATGGCTGATGGCCAAAGCATACGGGACAGGTAGGTGTATAGTGACCTGCACGCTGCTCGAATAATTTTGTTTGTCAAATCCATGTTTGTCAGAAACTGATGCAGTGCATGTGAATAATGGACCCTTGTACATTTTAAATAATCCCCAACACAAGAGACAGATATGGACTCTGTGGACTCATCATTGATTGCCAGTATTCTTTACTAGTGCCCCCACCAGTGATTTTTCCATCAGAGTAAAACCTGTTTGGTCCACAAACAACAATGTGTTGCTCATTGTGGACCATGTTAAATGAATTGCCTTGGAAAGGCGATACATATTATCCCAACAGGAAAGATAAAAAACAGTTTCCTTTTCCATTTTTCAAAATGTTGTTAATGGAAAGGGAGTAGCTATTCTGTGTAGAAACATGGAGGTAAGAAGGTGTCCCAATGGATGTCACCTTCAGGGAACAGCATCCAAAGGGATGCATCGCAGATATAGATAGAGAGAAAGAGATTTTTTTTTTATACATTGACTGCAGGGCTTCTAGCACAGAAATAATGCACATAATTGTTAACAGTAATTTTGAGGAAATTGGTTTGTATGCTCAGCTGTAGTTCCTAACCATCATAAGACAAAAATCCACAGTGCTTTCAGAAATAATAGTTCATTCTTTTCCTCATGGAGGAGCACCTTCATATTTATCTTGCCTCAATTGATATCGCTGTCTTAATTCTCATATGTGACTTGTTATTCTGTGTATTATGAGTATCATTTTAAAGGGTAAAATCTTTTTTGCAATGAAAAAAGTAGTCAGAAAGTCACATTTACACAATACAAGCAGCAGGGATTCAACTGAAGTGTCTGTTATAGAGGTAATCACCATCTAACATACTTGAGAATAAGGCTTTTTAGTCTTAAGAGGTAAAATGTGCTAAATTGGGATGTCTGTCACATGGTTATGGCTTCATTTTTTAGTAAAACATTTACATACAGTGAGTGGGGATGTCCCCATTTTTTTTTCTTCTTTTTTTTACAGGACCGGATCTTAAAACTCTAAGCAAGTACCCTATTGCACATGCCATTTGTCTTATGTTAGATGACAGAGTTGGAGCTTCTGTTCTGAGCCATAAATGCAGAACAACTGAATGATTGCCATCGTGCTTCTACCATCCGTAGCCTTGGAGCTACAGTATATTTAAAACTATAATGCATGGCCCTTGGCCAAAAGTTTAAAAGATACTACCCACATTTCTGAAAAACGATTGAAAGCTATTTCACTGCAAACACGTTGAAGTCCCTTCTATCAGAGTTATCACAGTCTAACCATAGCATCTAGCTAGCTGTAATAATACCTGTGTGTTTCACACTGAGGGCTACTGTTGCTATCCACATATGTTGGCTGAATCAAATCATTTGAAACACACAAACGTAACAGAAACTAAATGAGCAGCAGCTTGTGCTTAAATGACTGCCTGCGGATAAATGAGGCTTCGCTGCATTCACTCACTGAAGTGGAAATGGTTTGGTCGGAAGCTGATTCCTGAGGCAGATCATTTTGTGAGGTGCCTCAGCGATACACTAGTGCAGGTAATTTGCAATCATCAGATATCAGATATTTGATATCAGATTGGTTTTGTCTGCCCAGACTTACCTCAAAAACAGAATCACTTAATTCAAACACCACAAGTTGAGAATATTTTTGAAAGGCTCCTGGGGCGAACAGCTCCTACATCTGTCATTTGAGGCTGGGTGGGAAAACCAAATTACAATATTCACAAGCTGGCTTTTTCTCCGGGTAATGTTTTTTTATAAATGCAAAGTGCAAGACTTTAAATAAACCCAAGACAATCTGCCTGTCTTAGATTCTTTTTCTGTGCTTTGCTCTTTTTCATTCACTCTCATTTTCACCCCCGTTGTTGTAGTTACTTCATCTATCTGCTTAATCTTCATATGGACATGAGCACATCAGCTCTATAATAACTAATACAGCTTTGTTTGCCTGCTGAAGCCACCAAGCACATTGTTATTACTTGCGCTAAGTTGTAATAGCTCAGCAAACACGAGATTCCTTGCAGATCCTCCAGTGTATATTCAATCAGGACTGAACAAAATGGGCCGATTCCAAAAATACAGCTCTCCGGAGAGAGAAGGAGGAAGGGAGAGAAAGCGTTCAATGACGAGAGAGAGCGGGCTCATCTCCAGATTCCTGCCTACGCTGCTCTGAATACTTCACATGCATCTGCCTCATTACACCGAATGCAGGAGTGCATCAAGAATATGCAGTCTAGTAGATGTAGTTCATGCAGCAGATCATCTGCTGTTACAAAATACTGTCAAGCACAAACTGCTACCTGTGTTTAATGTGCGATACAACTCTGGTTCATAAGCAAAGCTCAGAGAAGATGCTCCATGACCAGGAGCTGTCCTGTTGGGTAAAATGTTGAGGCAAGTGAATATGTGTATTTATCTCCATATTCTCTTAACACACAGGCTACTTAACAGATGCCC
>NC_045741.1:16713250-16719021 GCF_008692095.1 Etheostoma spectabile | reverse complement strand
GCATTAAACCCTGAACAGCAGTGGTTCTGCTCTGTAGTAAACAGTTGAAGACAAGAATATTGTGAATGCAAAGCAAGGTTTTCCAGACTTCCATGAATACAAGCTAAAATACTACAAATGTGAATACATATTGGAAGATAACAACTGGAGTACACGTTTCTTTATATAGAGTTTGATCTGAATCAGATGAAAGGATTCCACGTTGAGTTTTCAGTCAACAATGATGGCCGTGGATTGATGGAAACACTGCTTATAAAGCTCAGTGAACTGGGCCACAACAGACAAACATTCCTGACATTGTAGTCTTCTTCAATAAACAGGTTAATTACAGTGGCAACATGAACCAAGGCTCGTACATAGGGAGAGACACAATTAGAGCTTCAGAAAAGCCTGCATGTTGAAAAATCACATGAAATAAAATGCAATTTGTAAATGATCCGAGCAATGCCTGACCTAAAGGGGGAGGACTAGAGAAAAGATGAATTTCTTTGTTGGGATCAATAACATGAATACTATTGATCCAATTACTTAACCCAGATAGCTGCTACTGTCTGAATTCCTGTTCCATAATAACACTGAGTATCTGTATATGACCTTGTTGGTGGGTGGGTGTGTGTGTGTGTGTTTAGCAGTGTCAGCGAGTTTAATCGCTGTCACCACATGCAAAAAATGTCTCTGCATACACCCAGTTATCAAAATGTACATCTATTCTGCTGGCTACACAGTGATGAATTCTGCGTGTGTGCTTGCATGTTAATGTTTTCATACAACAGCAGCATGTCATGCAAAAACAGTTAATCGTTTATTTAAAAAAAAATTCTTTCAAGATAATTTTTGGGCATTTTCGGCCTTTTATTTCTGACAGGAAGGCTGAAGACATGATTGGAGAGAGGAATGACGTGCAGTAAAGGGCTGCAGGTCAGAGTCAAACCCAGCCCGCTGCTTTAAGGAGTAAACCTCTGTATGGACGGTTGCTCTACAAACTGAGCCATCTGGCCGCCCAGTTTAATTTAATTTTTAAATCTGCTGTGGAAACAAAAGGACTTGAATTGGCTCGGCTCTGACTGAAATGTTTTGTGCAATTATAGCCATACAGTCTCTTTTCACAATGGTTTTATGAAAGATCTTCCCAGCTCAGTGAACACTGTCAAGAAAGGTACAAAGGCAATAAAAAAAAGCTATGGTTTGAAGTTATTACTATCCCCTTGCAGTGGACTTGCTTGAGGTGATGCACACACACACACACACACACACACACACACACACACACACACACACACACACACACACACACACACACACACACACAGGCTCTCTCTTTGATGAGGTAGGTAGTGAGAGGAGTGTTCCCAGGGAACTGGAAGCTGCAGAGATACAGACTAGATCAATCAATTGGGTTCCTCTCCTGCAGTTTCTATAGCAACGCTGGTCTACCCATACCTGTCCACGTCAAGATATCGTCAAAGCATAGCAATGAAAAATGAAGCAGGCTTGCCAAAGATAGCAGAGAAAATGCAGTGTGGAAAAAATATTTAAAGAAGCAGAACTCTGCCATCACTACATCAGCTCAAGACAGTTTAACTGTTTTTTCACTTTTGCGTTCCATGCTTTGCCTACAGAGTTTAAATTCCTTTGTAAAATGGGAATGGTTAAGTAGTTCTGTTTTTTTTTTTCTCTCCATATTTTAGAACATGAATTATCATCCTCAGTTTACATCTCAGTGAGTTGCATATTTTGCTGAAAAAATTAGAACCATGCCGCTGTGGTGGTCTTGGTTCTTAGTCCACCTTCTTATTGAGCCTAACCAAGAAGGGAATGGAATTTCTTACCCACAATCCCACTTTCTCTCCTCTTTCATACAGACAGCATCCCGGCAGACTTAAAGGACCCCTTCTACACAGACCAGTATGAGCAGGAGCACCTGAAGCCTCCTGTGGCCAGCCTCCTGCTGTCAGCAGACCTCTACTGCAGAGCCGGCCAACTCATTCTGAAGAGCGACTCTTCCAAGCCCCTGCTGGGTCACGATGCTGTCATTCAGGTGCTGGCTCAGCGTGGACTCTACGTCAGCGACCAAGAGAGACTAGTAACTGAGAGGGACCTTCGAAAGAGGCCTCTGCAAATGGTAAGTTTTTTGAATCTGAGAATACCAGGGTGGCTGACAAGTTTGTGGTTGGGATATGCAATCATTTGTTGGCTTGTACGCAAAAAAACTCAATTTTCTACTTTTTGAGCAGCAAGTTATTTTGTCATAGTGGTCATCACATCTAGGAACTCCAACTCTTTATTTTGAGAATACCTAGCAGTATAATTTGACACCAGTCCCTGAGGCATATGTCATACCTCTTTCCTCATTGCATCATTCCCCCTAGCTTGTCTTTTAAACTTTAGTTCACCAGGAAAGGAGACATTCCGGAGTAGCAAGGTACAGGAACAGGAAGTGGAACCGGCATTCACATTATTTTGCTCACATGCACTCATGCATAAGTTGGTTGATTGTGTATGTTGCTGCATCCTATGCTGTATGCTCAGGTTGCAAGATGTAAATACTGGTCTGATCAAAATTTTTGCTTTTTGCAGCTTCAACGTTACCTTTGTGTTTTATTTTGAAAAGTCAGCACAGGTATATAGAAAGAGCTGAATAAATGGAAACAGAAATTGAATTTAAATAGCCTTAATAAAATGAACTTCAGGCTTTGACAGTGATCAATGCTATTCTGCCCGCATCATTTGTAAAATGTTTAACCCTGTGGTCAAAAGTAGCCAACCATGGGGATTGCACTGTGTGAAAAAAAATCACTTTGGTAGGGTCAAAATTGCCGTTCTTAATGGCCAATAACAGCGGATAATGACAACAGTTCTTTGAATACACATTTAATTAAAAAGATAATGCAAAACCAATACAACCCATTAAACAAGTTCCACAAACCAACACAGTAACAAGGGATAAGCAATGAAAAGGCAGACAGAAGGGTTGTTCGTTATTCACTTCTCCAGATACAGTTTGTTCAAGCCTGCCTGGGGATTAAAAACAATTTAACAGTACGAGCTGACTGAGACCTCTAGGCATCCACTGCCCTGTGGGTATCTGTCACCTCTCGCTGGCTTCATGGCTCATCTCATGTGTTTGTGTTGGAGCTCACTTCAGAGATGACTTTGCAGGCATCTTATTGAGTAACAATGAGGGATCCTTATTATTTGGGGGCAAAATCTCAATAGGGGGCTTTATTGCTTCAGTGAATTGCAATTGAGACACGATTAGCAAACAGTTTGCCTGCAGTCTGTTTGTAGAGTCCTGCTGGTTTTAATTTCCCTTCTATGCTAATTCAAAAGTTATTTAAGTTTTTGTTGGGGTTTACATTCCAAGCACTTTTGTTTTGTGAAGACAACACAAGACATCGTTAGTACATGCTTATCTCCGGTTTTGTGTTTGTGCATGTGTGTTCATGCTTTCTAGCTTGTCACACACACAACAGCACCCACAGCTTGTGCCACAAACCTGAGGGATTCTCGTGCATTACAGTCTGGCCAGTACGATTACGATTACTGATTTTTAAACTCATTTTCCAAATTTCTTTTCTAGTCCAGAGCCGAAAAAAGCATTTACATTTACCCTTATTTACATCTTATAGCATGAGATCTACAGCATCATGTACTGATAAATGTTTATGGTTTAATTGTACCTGATGTTAAATGTATCTGTTAGTACGGGTGCACGATTCAGAAAATGTCACAATTTGGTTCAATATTGATTTTTTGATTTTTCAAAAACAATTCTCAATTAAAAACAACAATTAACGGTATGTAAATGTAGTTACTTTTCCCATGTGATACATAGTATACATAGTATACACGGTGATAAACTAAAACGAAAAAAAAAAAATATGAATCGATTTTGAATCTGTAGAGCTTGAATAGCAATATGAATTTGAATCAATTTTTTGCACACCCCTATTTGTTAGTTTAAAAAAAATTATTTTCAATTTCTTTAAATCAGTTTTAATGAGATGAGAAACACACACAGGAAATTACACACAGTTCCTGCGGTTGACCTGCTGCACACTCAAATGACGGCTCAGGTGAGGGGGGGGGATCATCTATTATTTAGAAACTGCTTTAACATGGACCTGAGGGTCGAAAAATTGAAGCTGTCTATGCTGAGCTCTGTGGGGTGTGGAGAGGCTGCAAGGAGAGCAGGAAAAAAAACATTTCTTCTGGAAGAGGTAGAGAGGATGGTTTGATAGGCTGTCCTAAAAGGAAAATATCACAGTTTTTTTTCTGAAGCAGACTGTAAAAGAGAGAGTGAGCACCTACCTGCAGTTCTAACTGTAAGCTGCTCTGGATAAGAGCACCAGCAATTTTCTTAAATGCTGCTTCTTGGTATTTTAAGCTAAGCATTTTTATTTATTTTTTAACTCAGCAGTTCTAAGAATTTTTAGAATTAGCAACTTTAGGGGATGTTTGAGGGAGCTTTAGTAGGTCAGTCAGCAGCAGAGTTAGATGCCGCTGATGTCTTGTCCAGCACATATCATAACTGAGAACACTTACTGACATTTTCACTAGGTTTCCAAACTGACTTTACATTTTAATCGTATTTTTTTCTGTCCCTGCTCTCTCTTCTGTCACTACTCTGCCCACTCATCCTTCTGTGCTCAGCCATGGGCTTCCCACATGTGACGATGATGGCAGTACCCGGCCACTCAGTCGCCTACACACATTCTGTATCGATGATGCTCTCCTCCGCCTGTAGTGTTCACAAAGAGTGACGGAGAGATGTGGGGGTCGGCTGAGGATCCGAAAATACTATTCAGGCATAACACATTACAGCCCACATGAAGCACCGTTGCAAGTATCATCATAGCTACAATTCATTATCAAAAGGCTTTAATTGCTAATGTAATCTTTCCAAAGTGTGTGTGCCGTGCAGCTGTAATCAGGGAGAAAACCCAATAACAAAGTTGAACTCCATAGCCAGCAGATAAAGTGTGGAGGGGGGGGGCAAGTTGCACACCGAGTGACCTGATCTCGAAAAAGAACACGGCTTCTGCAGTTTGGTAGCATTTCGGGTTCCAACCTAATGAAAAGGGAAAGGTGTTTCAGTTTTAGTGTTTAGTATTCAGTTTCAGTCTGAACGGTGGAGGCACAAGCCAACAGTTTGGTGACGCCGTCTGAGCCTTACGTCATTTTTTCACGGTACTACCGTATACCGCAGTAAAATAAGGAGGAGGTTTGACGGTATCAACATTTGGATACCACCCAACTATAATCCCGACATAAAATTTAACCCTGTTGCTACAGAGAGACGATACACTAAGTGGGACAATTATGTCAAGATCCAAAAAAGCCAAGGAATCTAGATGCAGAGTTGGGTAGAGTAGCCAAAAATTTTACTCAAGTAAAAGTACTGTTACTTCAGAATGATATGAAAAAGTCGATCCAATTAATTACTTGAGTGAGAGTAAAAAAAGTGCTTGGTGTAAAAACTACTCAAGTACTGAGTAATTGTTGAGTAACGTCTGATTTATTTAGTATGAGGTCAGGGGTGTTCCTCCTTATCTGTGTCTGCATTGCCGACGGTTGATTCTGACATTTTTATTTTGCTTTGACTGTAAAGCTAACCCGTCCCACCGCTGAGATTGAGTATGGTCACATGACAAGATTGCCTGACGACGTTTGATTGGTGAAACACAGTCAGCTGGTAGAGCCTTTAGCGGAAGTCTCTCTTTCTGTCAAAATAAAACATTAGAAAGATGCACACGCGGGGGGGGGGGGGG
>NC_045741.1:16690202-16713229 GCF_008692095.1 Etheostoma spectabile | reverse complement strand
CACGTAGAATACCAAAGAGGTCAAAAGTAGCCTAATGTAGCGGAGTAAGAGTACAGTTTCTTCTTCACAAATTTACTCTAGTAAAAGTAAAAAAGTATAGTGATTTAAAGTTTTAAGTACTCCTAGAAGTACGTATAATTTTTTCAAAAACATACTCGAGTAAATGTAACTCGATACTACCCACATTTGTCTAGATGATGAATGAAAATAGATGATGTGTGTGTGTGTGAGGCTGCATGAGTGTCCACATGTGTGCATGTGTGTAAGTGTGTTGAGTGAGAAGGTGCAGGTATCTAAGAACCTAATTGCACGGTGTAGAGTGCCTCTTGCATCCCCGCAGCAAGGCACAGACTGGTTAATGTAGAGAAACAGCATTTTATTATTTTATTTAATATATTCAGGGTTGTTTCAATCAACAACAACACGCTTTTGCAACAACGCTCTGTTCCACATTCATACAATCTGCTGGATACAGAGCAGCCGCACTGGAGCACTGATGGTTAATTTCCTTTCTCAAGGGTCCCTCTGCAGTGATAATGAGAAGGGGACAAGCACGTTTTTTTTCCCCCTTCATTAGGTTGAAATTACCACTGCAAAGATGCAGGACTGTTGTTTTGGATTTCAATGGACGAGGAAATGTGCCACAATCTGAAGCTTTATTACCTATTCTAAATTAAAGGTCCCATGGTATGGACAATTTCACTTTATGAGGTTTTTTTAACTTTAATGTGCATTCCCCCCAGCCTGCCTATGGCCCTCCAGTGGCTTGAAATGGCGATAGACGTAAACCAAGCCCTGGGTATCCTAGTCTGCCTTTGAGAAAACGAAAGCTCAGATGGGCCGATCTGGAATCTTGCTCCTTATGAGGTCATAAAGGGCAAGGTTACCACCCCACTTTCTTTGCTTTGCCCGCCCAGAGAATCTGGCCCACCCATGAGAGAGAGTCTTCATGGCTTTCAAACGGGCAAAGTGGCAGTTGATCAAGGCCACACCCCCACCCTTGTCAAGGCTAAATTTTGGGAAAGAGACTTCAGGAACAGTATTAGGGGACCACTCAGACCTATATAAAAGCATCCAAAAAGGGATCATGGGACATGGGGCCTTTAACAGTTTCATTGGGAGAAGCCCTGCTCGTCGATCATAGCCTGGCCAGACTCTGTGTACAAATGTAATATACGTTTGTCTGGTAGGACCAGGCTATGTCGATCGTCCACAGGATAGTAACTTCCTTGACTTTGTCGTGGAGAGAACCGATGTTCTTCCAGGTTGCCAAACCTTGAATGTCACAGCTTAAATATTTAATAAAGCTGTAGTAAATAGGTCATGTTGTAGGTCAGACTTTATAATGAAGTGTATAAATCAGACTCTATTACGGCCGTATGGGGAGTGTGAACTGCTGATAAGAGGCATAGCACCTTATATGGTTTCTAAATTGCTTTATAGGCTACGTGGGGGATGTGTCTTCAACATTATGTCAGAAAATCTATAAAACAGAAGAGGTTTATAGTCTATTCTAGTATAGTACATTAGAGAATGCTTTCAAATCAAGAGAGTGCTTTCAAATGGCAAATGCATCTCTAATGTGTGCATTAACTAATGTGTTATGTAGTTCTTGATGACACCATGCTGCTTTAGAGTGAAACTACTGGGGGTTTATTTTTAGATGTATTGTAAGCCTTATGGCAAATTAATTACAGCACTATTGTAATGTGGAATCTACTCCAATGCTTTCTACTCAGTTGTTTGCCAGTTGTCCTTAAGGCACCGGTTGTAGTCACACAGAAAATTTTATAATTAAGTTATTTTAGCCTCCAAAACGTTCCCTTGCACAGAAGTGTTGCATGGGCTGTGCAACAAAACACAACGTGTACACAAACACACAGCAGCAGCTCCCAAAACGAACATCATCAATAGCAAAATCCTGTGGTTAGTATTTGCAGCTTAATGATGTCATGACTTGTCAATATCAGATGTCCCTCTTTATAGGTATAAAGTGCAATAGATTCAAATGTTTGTGTGATGATATAAATTTAAAAGCCAGTTTTAACTACCAACAAGAATTTAAATTCCCTCCTTGTATTTCATATTCTTTAGATTATGTACTATTAACACATTATTATATGATAGTTATTTTGCTTTTGTGTATACATCAAAAATAGAATGCATTGTGCTAAATGTAAGCAGCAGTCTATATTCATCAGACATTTCTAATATTGTGTGTTTTATATTTAACTATGTTATAAGTCGCTACATATACATTTTAATACTAAAGTTTAACACATTGATTTTTAACAGTCTACATTGATAAAAAAAAAAAAGTCTGTCAGTTCAGTTTTATTGTGTGACAGATTGATTCATCAACTCATGTATTGCATGGATTATTAGAAGTGAATACACTCCCTCCCTTCCGCTTCCTCAATCACAACCCCTATTGGGCAGGAGCGCCGTTTCCATGGTTACACTCTAGTAGGCTGTGTGTGTGTGTGTGTGTGTGTGTGTGTGTGTGTAGGTGGGTGCAAGAGTGGGGGTGCTTATGCTTGCATATGTCCTATGCGCAGTCTGTGCTTGTATGTGCAGCTCTGTACTGTGAGAACACTGCTACACTCTGAGGCAGAGAATACTGAAATGCAGGATTCATACAAGCAGGCAGATGGTATTTCTAAGACACTGCTGCCCCCCTGCACACACACACACACACACACACAAACACACACACACACAATATAATACAATACAGAAAGCTAACCTGTCAGGCTGAAAAAATACTGCTTAAAATCAAACTAGCTTCCTCTGTCCCTTATTCTCTGATCTTACGAACAAAGACGAGCCGAAGCAGCAAGGTGGAAGGGAAGCCCATCCAAGTACTTTCTGTCCTTTTGATTCGGCGAAGTCACAGCCAACATGTTATGCTCAATGCCAGCGGCGACTGCCAGGCAGCACAGTATGGATGGGTAGGCAGCAAGCACATTATGTGATGTCATATGATGTGCTAATCTTCTTTCTGACTCTGTTTTAGGCTGATGTATTTTTTGTGCTTTTAATTTAATATCCTGATTTCGAACTGGGAGCATATTTGTCTACAGGCCTTTTAAACAGTGCAGAGAGGACGCTGTGCTTAAGCTTGTGTTTGATGTTAGCTGATATAACACAGTAAGCAGTAACTAGTAACTCAGTACCTATACGTTTTGTCCCAGGTGAGGTGCCAGACTAAGAATAATTCAAAGACATCTACTGTATTGATCAATGTCTTTGCTCTCTTTTGGAGCCAGGGCTCAGAGGGGAGAGCGCAGGTCAGTGCCTGGTGGCTCAGCCTGAAGAAGTAACCTGACAGACCATAGACAGATTTTTACACTTACGGCATATTGAGAAAAAACATCCTGTAGTAACTACTAATAAAAGCAGTTAACAAAACCTACAAGTTCTCAGTTCAGTGTTGGAAATGAGTAAGGTTATGTACATAGATTATACACACTAAAAGATTTCCTCACTTGGAAACATTTGAAAAATTTTAGTATGTTAGTATTTTTACAGTGAGAATTGTTTTTTTGAATGTGCAGACGTTCCACTTCTGGGACTGCTCCGTTGCAGACGGAACTTTCACTCATTTACCACGGTCTTTCTTTGTGTGGGCATTCTAAACTTTGGTGGATTTATTAGGACTATGGTAAAAAGCTCCTCAGATCTCTGCAGGGTAAATCAAAAAAGCTCCAATCTGAGTTTACTGTTGCATGACCAAAACAACCGTTGAATGTACACGTTACAAAAACAAAACAAGTTCCTTCCCGAGCTTATTTTGCAGTGGCGCCGTTGCTCCGATAGCGCTGTGGAGGAAGGCTCTGGCAATGCGAGACTAGTGTTAAATGATATATCCTGATCTGGTAAATTGGCACAGTAAGCCTATTATACTAATAGAGAAAATCTGTGTAATTTTCTCTTCAGAATGTGGAGCAGGGGATTTTCTTGGGAGAAATCATTCACATTCTACATATCTTAAAATATTCACCTGGTTCCCCTTATTATTACTGACATTACAAATGAAAGTATTGGTGAGGCTATAATAGCACCTAATCCGTTATGAATTCATGCTGCTACAGATGTCGCCCTGTGCAAAACCTTATACAGAATCTCATTTTTTTAGATTCAATTAAACAAGTGTTAGTATAGTATTAGTTAATCAATTGTAGTGTGTGTGTGTGTGTTTTTGTGTGTGTGTGTGTGTGTGTGTGTGTGTGTGTGTGTGTGTGTGTTTGTGTGTGTGTGTGTGTGTGTTATTTTCACTTTTGAATAATTTAAACAAATGAACTTCCATCAGAGAAGCAGATTGAAAAAAAGAAGCCTCGATTGTTGCATACAAAGGTCCATAGAAACACTCAAACACAACAATAAATAATACAATTCTCTCTCTATTTCCACATACCAACCCATGATAAAAGCAGGCAACCCAGCAGATAATGCTCTGCTTTGTTGAAGACCCAGTTTTAGGTACTTGCAATGAGATATAGTGTGAAATAGAGACTATGACATAAAGAGAGAAGAGGGCTTTTTTTAAGACAGTGTATGAGAAAACATAACTTTTAGGAAAATGGGGAATTGTGCATAGAACCAGATGTATCTGAAATCAAATGTCCTTCTGTGGTCACACAAATCTGCATTCTCACAGGGATTTAGTCTGAACACCAGGTACATGCCAGCCATGCGTATGTAAAATGAGTGGCATTTCCCATTTTTAAATGAAATCAAACCCTCTTTTATCACTTTCCACACATGAAACACTTTCAACACAGAGGGCCTTTTTTAAACTTGATGGAAGGATTTGGAGTGCAGGCGTATTTCCAGGCTGGTAGTTGTGATCGTGTCCCTAGATAGTGTTCTAAGGTTAGCTTTGAGGTTTCCATATAATTGTAAGTTTGGGTTTGGAGCATATGGAGGGGGGAGGGTATTTTGCTTAAAAGCTCCACTCCCACAAGTGATGCCAGACCTCACAATTGGTATTTTGTAAATCCAAAAGTGTGCAATTGTGTGCGTGAGCATTTTTATTTCTGCTCATGATTGGGCTAGCTCTGTGGGTTATGCCATGTCTTCATTCAAAAAGAAAAGACTTCTGAGAGAAAGAGGAAGGTTTTATACTTCCAAAGTATTGATGATCATTTTGGATAACATTGTCCAAATTCCAAATGCAGCTATGTGTTGTCCAAACCATATGGAAGCAATGCATAGTTGCCTGTGAGACTGGTAACTGTGTTTACTGGGAGGAGTCATGGTTTAACTTTAATTAAATGGTTATGTTCAATTCAGTTTGAATTTCACCTGTCTGGGTTTTTACATCAATTTAGTTGAGATTTAAATTTCGGGATTTTCTGCTAGCTGGCTAAGGCACACGTCACCTTGTATAACATACCTTCTTGTGATCATCTGAATTTTTCTTTTTATGTTGTTATTAAACTCCTTTCATCTGGCAACCAGTAAGGATAAAACAAACTTTGAAATGATCTGCTCTTGCACTTTGTTGTATGCAATCATTTCTTTCTTTTTTACTAAAGCAAAGAAAATATATTCATACAAAAAAGTGGTGCTGCTTTTTCCTTCAACTTTACTTTAAATACTTGTGGTGACCTTCGAAAGAGACAAGAGAGAGGTGCAGCTGAGAGCTTTTCCATGTCCAGCTGTGTTGCTGGGAAGTTACCTGAAGCTAGAGGCCTCTGGGCCTGGACATGAGAGCTGGAATAATATAAGAGACTGCATTTCAATATTTCAGCATCCCTAAGCTAAGTGTGTGTGTGTGTGTGTGTGTGTGTGTGTGTGTGTGTGTGTGTGTGTGTGTGTGTGTGTGTGTGTGTGTGGGTGTGTTGTGGGAGTGTGTGTGTGTGTGTGTGCGGGCGTGTGTGCGGACGTTTGCGTGTCCTGCAGAAGACTACAGGGCAGAAGTTTGATGGTTTTGTTCATTTTACAGTCATTTTCTGCTCACACTCTTTTGGACTATCATAAATAATCAACGAAGCCTTGGACTCCAGTAAAAACAGGCACAGACTGATCATTAGTCGTGGCCCATTGGAGCCCCTTAAATGTTTTTCCTGTAAGTTGTGGTAAAGACATTATTGTAGTCATTGCCTCAATTCAGATCATGTTGCAGTGGAATAAAGTCAATGTCACGATTTCACAGAAACATTTTTCAGAGATCCTGTATGGTAATGGCGAGGTAGGTATTGTGTATCTTCTGTTACCTGGTTCAAGCAGTTTAAAAGCAGTTTAAAACTCTTATTAAATATATTTTAGTTTAAGTACAACAGACGCACAACAATGAGGTGAAATACATCACACACTATTGTTTTTATTTTTTTTTGAGTGCAATGTTTAAATCAGGCTCCTACGGTGGATTTTCATCCTTCCTCTTTCACCAAGAAGCCATATTAATAATGAACAGTGTTTGCTTCTCTCCCTGGGTGAGGAGGCAGCAATGTAGCTATACAATAAAAACAGGATATTGACCATGAAGGAGCATCTTCTTACCTCGTGAGAATTTAAAACAAGTTTTATGGATGTAATCAGCTTAGATGAGAATGCAAAAATCCTTGTGTCTTTGGTCACGGAATAGACTGTGGCTGTATACAATGTGTGATAAGAATAACTAAACATTAATGTAGCTTTAGTCAGCATATGATGGAGAAGGCAATATGTTGTTGGAAGCAGAGACTAAAGGTTAGAGAAGCAGTCTTTTAATCAAAAGGTTTCACAACATTTTCCCCTCTTGCAGCTGTATAGATACATGCTCCAGTGGGGCTGCTCATTGGCCAACAGTGGAAGACAGAGGTTGGGCCGGGCAGCTCCAATGTGTGGATATTTACAACTGTATGAATATGAAGTAAAGGAGTGCTGAAGCAAAGCATGTGTGCTCAGCAAACCAAAAGGTTAGAAAACATGACGTCATGGGATATCACAGTGGAAACGGCCTTATTACAAACAACTGGCGGGTCTGCCTAACATGAAAGGCTAACCCTTTCCTTGGGCAGTGAAGAATATACGTCTTTCTTGCTTCATATTCTTCCTCCCTCTCTTCTTCTATGTCTTTCCTCCATCTAACCACCACTCATTCATTCGGTTACTGAAGCCTTTCTTCTTCCTTCTAGCTTTCACCTGACATTTACACAGTCAGCTGGTCCTTCACTGACTGTCCATTGATGTGAGCGTTACCCATACAGCAACTCTTATTCAGAACTAATTAAGTTGTGATACCTTATTTCCTTTATATGCTTTTTGAGGACCTTTAACAAGGCATTTTTCACATGAAATCAAATACAATGAGACAGTTGCATCTATTTTGATGCAATTTAGGAAGCTCTTATATAGGGTCAGCTGAAAAATGCTATTATAAATTATATTAATGAGGAGTTTAAGTTTCCTAAATGCCATTTTGGTCTTCCGACTTTCAGTTTTCTAAATTTGGGTCCATAAAAATGGACATGCAGTAAATGTCAGCCGCTCCTTCAGCTGTCAGAAACGCATGTTCCTTGTTATGTGTTATCACTTTGAAGTACAAGTCAACAACTTGCAGCTGAAATACGTTTCCTTACTGATCTCCAGAGTCAAACCCAGTACATCATTTAGTAAAGTAATGTGAAAATATCAAAATTTAAATGTGACCGTAACAGTTTTTTGTCACGGTCTACATGTTTTGAAAACTGCAAGAGGGAAATGTGTGTCAGTTGGCATCCCCAATAAATAACTTAAACTCCTCTCCCCATGATTTCAAGCAGTTCCAAATACTAAGACATGTTTTTGGCTAAGCTTTTTGATGAAATCCAAGTGTTGGAAATACAGGCAATACTAGCAACACTTGCTAAAATATATGATGCCCTGAATTGAATTTTCTTTCGGGCTTTATTTGTAATTAAAAGTAATTAGATTTTTACTTGAATCTGTGTAAACCGCTTCCCTTCGTCTGCATCCCTCTTCATCATCTTTGTAGTGGGTCCTCCTCCTCTTTCACTGTTCTCTCAATTCATTTTTTTACCTGTTAGAGTTTGCAGAGAAGGAATTAAACTGTGGGCATGGCACTTTCAAGTTTAAACGACTTATCTAAACAGTTATTGCTAACATCTCTGGCTTTTCAGTCCTCAAAGAAGCTGCTATTGTCACATTCTAAAGTTTGCATGATCCCAGTGTCAAAAACACCCGGATCCTCTAATGAGCATGTGGTCCTACACTAGCCTTTTCCTCCCACACGCTCAATATGATCAGAGACTGCAGGTCTGTGGTAAAGTAAACAAGATTAGTTCTTATTGTTGTCATTTTATCTCATCAGACCGCAGCAGATCCAAATCAATATCATCATATTGCTCAACAGAAGCAAGGGGTCAGGGGGTCAGGATTCCTTTGAGGAATGAAGCTGGTTCCTTGGCCTTTTCAAAATCGGTATTGCCTGGAGTTGATCGTTAGTTGTAGAAATACAGGGCATGTTTGTAACTACACACTACAAACTGATAAGTGTGTGTGTGTGTGTGTGTGTGTGTGTGTGTCTGTCTGTGTGTCTGTGTCTGTGTCTGTGTCTGTGCATGCATGCGCACACATTTTGTTGTCTGTCTCTTTTACAGTGTTTGGACAGGCTAAATGAAGCCCAATAGGAAACATCTTTGCAGTGTATTATTAAATGGGATTGGTTTGCCGCTTGGTTGCCGGATCAAAGATAGGGGAAAGTAAGCATTAAGTTAATGCAATGTCAGACAGCAAATTCATTTTTGAACTAAAAATGCACTCATAGTAGCTAACTTGATGGCAAATTTGACTTTATCATGCTATATATTTGGGGAATGAAAATATCTTGGTTTTTCCAGCTGTCATCACACAAATGGCATACATTAAAAAGAAATATAATTAAAGGAATAATATGCAAAAGGCACAGATTTTTAACATGAATAATCCAAGATGATATTATACACTGCTTTATTATTGGCATAGTTAGTGACAGAGTGAGCAAACAAGAGCTCTTCAACATCACTTTCACCATAAAACCCTTCAGTGACATGTTTAATACATTGTTCCTTTTCTCAGACTCTGGTGCACTGCATCATTGTGGATCTTCAAGGGGCTGCTTTAACTTTACGGCCAATTAATCGGGTTAGCTCATGGAAATCCTTCAGCTAAGCTATAAATATTTAGAGTTTTGATTCCTGGGTAATGTGTGGGGGTGAAGGCACTATAGAGGGAGCTAAAGGTATGAGCCAAGAACTACACACACACATTACACCATATCACCATGGTGCAGTAAAGACAATGGTGTAATTCCACATTCAGCTTCTATTTTCACTCACATTGCAAATGAAAGTGATTGGTTATTTGTCAGTACAGTGTCTTGCTTAAAATACATTCTGTATGTCAACATGCATGAGTATTACAGTTGTTAGAAATGTTTTCTGACTATGGTTATTTGAAAACGTCTATCAGTCTGGTTTGAGAATTCTAGAGAATTAATGTTTTTCTGCTAATTATGAATAATTGTTACTGCTTTGATCTTGCCTTTCATAACATCTGTATCATGATGCAACATAACTAGTTAGCATGGGCTAATAAGGCATCAGTCTTCAAAAATAAACCTACTAACAAAAAGATTATTCATATCTTTAAGCAACAGAAATGGGCCAAGCAGAAGCTCCTCAGTTATATTTTACACTGGTACCATGGGGACCTGGCTAGCCACTGAGCAAGTTTCACTATGACTGTAGAAAACAGACTGAGGTCATAGGAAAGTTACGTTTTTGGACTCTCAACATCGTTTACATGTTGAGTTCCAGATGCTAACATCAGGGCGGAGGTTTTGTCTCCCCAAAGGTAGCGCTAATACATACATATTGTCCTCTGTTACATCTGCTATTGTATATTTTAAACAAACTATAACTCTGGATGTCATGCCGTTGCGTCTCCTTTTCCATGATTCATGGTTCGTGGATATTGTGCGGTTATGCATAACAACATACATTATATATGTATGTTTTTATTAATATTTGGTAAGGTGTCCTTGGGTGTCTTGAAAGGCACCAACAAATAAAATATATTATTATTATTATTATGTATTGGTGTTAGGCTGCAAAAAGGAAATTAAAATTGCCCATTACATTTTTTGAATCGAGGGCAAACACACAACATCTGACTTGTCTCATAACTGTAACCCTTGCAATACCTTCAGTACTTTTAGATGTTTGATACCATTCAAAGATTGGCTTTATTAGCCTGATGTGTGAACGCCTGTGGAATGCTGGAAGTTGGAGTGATTTGCATCTAATTTTTATGAATAGGTTAAATAAATGAAAATTGCAAATGGCCATTTTGTATTTACACAGTTGAAAGTTTAATAAGAACATTGTAATCTATCCAAGGAAGTAGTTTTTTATTAGAAACCCAAATAATGGAGGAAATATACAAAAAACAAGGCTACATTGTGGAGGATTTCCATCCCAAAAAACATCCACCAATTGAAAACTTACTGCTGTATTGTTTTACATACAGCAATAGATACTGAAATTATGATGTAAATATATTTGCATATTACAGCGTAGAACTGGAAACCTCACCTTCCTGTGTTCTGTTTCTTGTATCGTGTTCAATGTCAGATTGAAACGCTATATTTCTAAACCGTTCCTTTTGGGATTAGAGCCAAAGTGCAAGAGTAGAGCAGTCATACAACACGCAGTAATTATCAAACATCGGAGTTGTTGAGACTGACTGACATACTGAATGATACCACAGATCAACCACAGTAAAAAATAAAAAAAATGCCCAAAGGAAAAAAGGACACGGAAGTTGGTTAGAGATTTTCACAATTACACAATGTACTGTAATGTAATGTACATTGGATGATGAATTTATGTGTCCAAAATTTGATTTATATTCATAGTTTTTCAAAGTAAAACCCTCTACTCAGTGATAAAGATGAGTAGAGCTGCTCATAATGGATGCCTATTAATTGGACTCAGTTGTCAGAAAGATGTCCTACTCGGACTTCTCAAAGGGTAGTGGTCGCTGTGAACAAACTGGGTCTTGTAACTAGGGATGAAGGCACTTGTTTCCAGGGCAACATCAACAAGTGAATGTTTGACTCACGACAATTTTGGATGTACAGCAGAGGATTTGGAGTCCTCACTCAGTCCGCAAATTTTTGTTGCAGTGCTGTCTCCCTGTTGCAGACTGGATGTGCCATTTTCAAACTTTACAACAGGTTTTTAAGATTAGCCAGCCAATTTAAACTGGCCAGATACATGGGCTATTTGCAGTCTTGCTCACACACTTCTTATTGGCTTGTTCATGTCTCGTTCTCATCTCAATGCACCTGAAGGGCCTTTGGCTTTGTTAATAACATGCAGGAAATGTTATTGTGTAGTGTAATGTAGTTTTCACCCTCTAAATCTTTCTCTGTACTATTTTCCCTTACAGAGCGCTCACTTGGCAATGATCGACACTTTGATGATGGCGTACACAGTGGAGACGGTGAGCGTCGAGAAGGTGATGGCCTGCATTCGTCAGTATTCGTCTTACGACCCTGAGGTGGAAACACCTTATGACACAGAGGACGCAGTGACCACCTGGATCAATAAGGTGGGTATAGCTTTTTCAAATGACAGATTTGCTTGAGCTACAAGGACAGATTCTGAGAAACTGGTCATTATGGTTGGACCATATCATAAACTTGTAAAAGTAAGTCACATGTTCAGTATCTGTCCAAGGAGCAGGCTGCTGGTCATATTGTACACAGGTTACTGTAGATACCATCACTCAGGGTCATTGGGTCCCACAGTGCGCTGTTTGGTTGCAAGATATTACAGTTAAAAACACTGACCTAAATACCATCAAATCTGATACATGCACACCATGCCTTGTGCTATAGTGAACTCGCAAGTGAACTTGCAGCATGTGAAAACATCTTTGTGGGTTTGATAAAGGTGGGATTGTCCAATTCTTTACTACTTTCACTGACCTTTTAACCTTTAAACAGACTGTTACTGATGCAAGGATTGCCGTGTGTTTACATTTGTCATGTAAAGCATGTCCATGACTCACTGTATGTATGTGCAAGAGAATATAAATTAAGGAAACAGGAGAAACTACATTGTTTTTTACAGCCAAGCATCAAGTCTGCACATGTTGTTTGGGCAGTCTGTCACGTTCTTAAAATCACAAAATAATATTTAATAATTGTTCTTAGTCCAAGTTACACATAATGTGTGTAAAGTCTCTGTAGGAGCTACAAGGAAACAAATAAATTCTTCAAAAAATGTCCATGAAATATATTTACAGTACATATTCCACATCAGTAAAATGTGGCGTAATGCACTTAAAAAATGACATGCTCTGTGGAAATCAGCTTTTTACACTACAAAGTGTGCTACATGGCCTGCATGGGCAGATGGTGCTGGCTCCTCCATACAATGCTACAGGGCCCAGTCTGTTTACATTCGTCTTGTAAGAACACTGGGCTCCTGCCAACTCTGAGCTACACAGACACAGACACACACACGCACACACACGCACACACACACACACACACACACACACACACACACACACACACACACACTACACACAAAATAGTTAACAGATGTGGTCGTAGTTTCCTACTGGTCGGACACATGGCTCTCTGTTGGGATTCCTTTGTGTTCCAAAGGTCCACAATTCACAGCTGATTCCTGCTTTAACTTTAACCAAATGAATTTGAGGAGAACTGTATGTACTGTAAATATTGTCAGTTGTCAACACTGCAGGAATGAGATTGAGATGAATGAGATTTGATTTGATTCATTGAATTTGTATTATAATTGATTCTGAAAATCCAAAACCTTTTACAATGGATGCATTTCAACACAGACTTCTATTGGGGTCTTTTATGTTGACACAATAAAACAAAAGCACAATCAAATAATTTTATTCTTAAATGCTAAAGTAATGATAACAAAATAAAGGTTTGCTTTGGGACAGTGCAGTCATTTGATTAATTATCACCCTTATGTTCCACTGTTGGAAAGTTAAATTTCATTATCAACTTTACTTTTCAACTTTACTGTTACATATGAGTGCAATATGAGCTGAAGATGAAGTATTAGTCATAGTAGGTGCCTTATATTACTTTTCTAATTCATTCAGCTGCAGCTCTGAATTTTAGTCTTGTTTGTCCTCTGTCTTTTAGGTTAATGAGTATCTGAAAGACATCGTGGCTCAGGAGCAGAGGATGAGGGAGACACAGAGCACCGACTCTGCTGGGAGTCCTCGGGTTGGTGTTTTTCCTTTTTCCTTCCTCTCTCCCAACACTTCACAAACTTAATATGAACATACAGATGTCGCCAGTTTGATGGACAGTTCTAAAAAAGCTAACTGAAATCCTTGGCTCCACTTAATGGACTTACCACAACATTCTGCTCTTGACTGACAGATATTTGTTACTTTAATATTTTGAGACCAGTTTCCTCGAAAAGCCCTTATAGCCCAGCTACCATCGAAGAAAATCTCACTCATGCATGTCTGAGCTTTAGATGAAGCTCAGTGTGTATTTATAAATAAGAAAGAGAGAGAACGGCAGGCTGCATCTTCAACATCATAACGAGTTTAGCAATCCTGACGACTGTGCAAGCATCACTCACTTCATTTGTGCCGTCACCGGAACATCAGTGCTCTCTGGCCTCATTAGGGCCATCAGTCATTTAGTGCAAGGTCACCCATGTGCGTGGTCCTGCCCGCAGTCCAAATCTGTTATATATCTAGTGTGTGTCTGTGTCTGTGTCTGTTCTTAGTCTATGTCTATGTCTATGTCGTGTCTGTTGTGTGTGGTGTGTGTGTGTGTGTGTTGTGTTGTGTGTGTGTGTGTGTGTGGTTGTGTGTGTGTGTGTGTGTTTGTGGTTGATTTGAGTAACTGGAGTAACAGTGTTTGGTTCTGTAGTTTGATACTGCATTTGCAATAAATAATCAATGATAAATTGATAATGCATACACCCACTTGTGAATTTAAATCTTACCACATACCATATTAAAGCTTTTCATCGTCACTTGTAAATTCACCTCAGCTACATGTTTGTGTGTCGATGCAACATTTAGTATTATGATCTGTCAGTGAGGGTCAGAGTTGGCATGGCCAGCGACAGCTACCCATTCCCCTGACACAGCAGAGTGATGTTCGGA
Source organism: Etheostoma spectabile (assembly GCF_008692095.1). NCBI lineage: Eukaryota > Metazoa > Chordata > Actinopteri > Perciformes > Percidae > Etheostoma > Etheostoma spectabile. Next base: position 16,699,075 of record NC_045741.1, on the reverse strand, counting down.
GAAGAGGGAGGAGCTTGGGTGGATGATGTCACAATCATCCTTCATGCTTCTGCTCCTCGCCTCCATGTCAGTTATTATGCAGCAACAGCAGTGATCTAGAAAGAAACAGTACCTGTGTGTGTATTTTGAATGATAGATTGTATTATTTTTTTTGATTTTTAGCAAGTTTTAGTCTCAGCAGACATTTTGTGTGTGTGTGTGTCTGTGTGTGTGTGTGTGTGTTGTATTTGAGTAACTGGAGTAATCAGTGTTTGGATTCTGTAGTTTGATACTGCATTTGCAATAAATAATTCAATGATAAACTGAATAATGCATACACCCACTTGTGGAATTTAAATCTTACCACATACCATATTAAAGCTTTTCATTTCCACTTGTAAATTTCACACTCAGCTACATGTTTGTGTGTCGATGCAACATTTAGTATTATGATCTGTCAGTGAGGGTCAGAGTTGGCATGGCCAACGACAGCTACCCATTCCCCTGACACAGCAGAGTGATGTTCGGAGAAGAGGGAGGAGCTTGGGTGGATGATGTCACAATCATCCTTCATGCTTCTGCTCCTCGCCTCCAAATCAGTTATTATGCAGCAACAGCAGTTTTCTAGAAATAAATGTTACCTGTTTGTGGTTTTTTAATGATACAATGTATGATTTATTTAGCAAGTTTCTGTGTTTATCAACCACCTCAACACATATCAGATAACCCTGATAAATGTCAGTTCAAGTACATCAGCAGCAATTCAGTCTCCTGCTTCTTCTGTTAATAATTTCTTTTGTGTTGTTGTTTCCCTGCCCTTGATCCTACTCCACTCCTCCACTCTAGACTCCTTTCCTAGCTTCCGTTCTCAAAGTTCATGAAAGGCAACACACTATGACACAACACCGTTACAGATGCTGCTTTGCAGGAATGTTTAGAGAGTTAGAGTTAGTCGTCCTAAGGGAAAATATTGAAACCTTGTCCCCTGTTTTAGCCTGCAGAGAGTTGAGAGTTGAAAAAGCACTGCAGTGTGTTCACTTTGTGTGTGGTTCCCTTCCCAGTCCCAGGGCTGCGCAGACTTCCACTGAGTTTGATGCTGATCTGACCAGTCAGTGTGCAGACACAGCACTGCATGCCTCAGCTATTCCACATGAACACACACATAAACATGAAGTTGCATGACAAAACAAGTGACCAACCATTTCATCAGTAGATTTTGTTATGCTTGTTGAAAAAGGGGAGACTTTTGTACAGTGAAGTCACCGTGTTGCTGACTCGGTATGTCACATGTGAAGCCACTCCTGCTCTTGATGTGAGTGTTAACACATTCATTTGTTTGGCCCCCGAGCATGAAAGTTAGCCCTTCTGTCATCTCACTTTGCCTGACTCTCCTCCAAAGAGCGCTCAACGAGGGTCTGCCTACTCCACGTAGCATTCTGGAACGGGAGGAAAACACGCTGTGGTTCTTTAAAGCAAACAGAATCATCACGGGCGGTGCTAAATTCCGCACAGAGCCACCGCAAAATAGTCGTGTGAGAGAAAACTCAGATTGGACGGATTGGATAGTCTAGCTAGTTGTCTCAATTTACCTTGCAGAGATCTGAGGAGCAGTCAAAAATAGTCCTCATAAATCTACCGAATTTAAAATTCCAACACAAAGAAAGCAGCAGGAAACAGAAAATACATTTCCTGCGGCACAGGAGCAATCCTTTCTGTGTTATCATCCCGTTAGCTCATGTTGATTGGTGTGTGTTGATTGGTGTGTGTGTTTTGTGTGTCTGTGTGTGTTTCTGACCATCCCACTCTCTCTCTTTCTTGGCTACATTGTTCTGGTCTGAACTGTGATAAAAGTCCCTGTCATTAGATAATGCAGTTGCACAGCTGTTTCAGCAGCTGCAGGCAGAAAGCTGCTGAATTCTGTGTCTTTCTGTTTAAGGTTTAAATAGCATTTACAGGACAGTTTATGAACCTTAATTTGTGTCGGACTTAATGTTCTAGCTGACTCAGACAGGAGATGTTGCATAACAACTGCTTGCTGTGTTGGTATACGAAGGCAGGCACAGTCAGCATTTTGGCCATTTGAATACAGTAATGACTTCATTAGAATTTGTTTTTAGTTTTCTGCCTTTTACCATTTCAGTGTATGGAATTTTTACATAAGTGTATCAGTTATAAAATGGCACAAGCATAATTTCTACATTATGGTCATAAAACCACCACATTGTTTTTGGACTCTCTGTCCCTCCTCTGCAATCAGACCAAAAATATTTATTTCTTCCCTTGCCAAACTAAGAAGAAGCTACTGTATTTTCTAAGAGAAACAAACCACTTGTTTTATTCCCTTTTCATTCAGACCAAACAAAGCCTAAGTATTAGTGTCCTAGTCATTCACCACCCTCACAACAAAATTAGTTGATTGGCCCAAAGAAAGCAAATAAATTCAGCAGTTACAGTAATTATCATATGGGGGGCTCCATCTATCCTCCTTCTATGCCTCACACCATCACTTTCCACCTTCCCAGACCTCCCCCTTCTGTCTTTGCAGTCTGACTGCAGTGTGAGTCACGCTGTCTCAGTCAGACAGAGACGCAAACACTACTAGGACAACACTAGAGCTCACTAGGGCAACACTATTTTTATTTGAACCTACTGTACTGAATCCAGGGGTGAAGGTGAGTGGCGGATTGGAGGGGGTGGGAGGGGAGGACTGCAAAGGCAACGTCAGGACAGAGAAGTCAGGCCTAATCCTTTTAAGTTTCAAAAGCTGAGCTACAGCTCAGCCAGACATCTCTGGCTTCAGAGGATGAACTTTGATTGGCAGAGTTACAGGATAATTGAAGTGGAGACGGGTGGGGTGCTAGTGTCTGTACATAGTACATACTCATAAGTGTAGTGTGTGTGTCTGTCTGTCTGTCTGTCAGTCAGTCAGTCTCTGTTTCTCTCTCTCGCTTTCTCTCTCTGTGTGTTTGTGCGTGTGTGTGTGTATGTGTATGTGCGTGTGTATGTGTGTGTCTGTGTGCTTTTCTGTAAGGAGATGATAGCTAAGGGCCTTAACTCTCCCCAGGGGTTTGATTGGGGGTTATAGCAGATTTTAAACTCAGTTTGACTCCGCTCAGCCCACAATTTAGATCATCACTTAAGATGGAGACGGTTTTCATCTTCTCCATCTTTTTTTTAAACTGGGACAGCAGGTTTAGAGCAGCAGTGTATTCAGAATACTCCATCATTGAAAGTTTGGGTTGACCAGGCTGGTATTTTTTAGCCATTTGCATCATAAAACCACCCTTTATTAAAACCCCAAACTCATCTCAAGCACACTCATTCTTATTGTCTCTGCTAAAGGGTACCTAAGCAGAAACAGGAGGATTTGAGCTGTTATCATACACGTTTTTGTTTGAGTAAACCTTATTATATATAATATTAGTCCTGCATTATTATATATTTTAGCTTATATTTAAATTAATTTAGCTTTAACAGGTAAACATAAGGAATCTCTTGTATTGTAAATGGTTTACAGACACCATTTGACATAGAAGATACAAAACACATGATGTTCAGTATGGACATGAAAGAAAAAGATAAAAACAATGTAAGTGAATTAAGGGCAGAGTTTGTCTTATGTCTCCCTCTCTGCCTACAAATACCTTTTCTAATATCATTAATACATCTGTGTTTAGAATATACACAAAATATGTGATGTTTCTATCTTTCATGGATCCTTTCTGCATTCCACTATAATCTAATATTTGAATACAGGTAAGCCAAGGCAGTCCATTCACTAGCAAATGGATAAAACTGATTAACTAATATGTTGTTTATTAGATAACATCACATGTGTTCTTCTGATTGCATCAGACTCTTACTGGTGACTAAAATTACCATTCAGGGGGCTGTGACGTTAATCAAATCAGGAAAATCCAAGAAGGCTACAGCTGATCCTTTCATCCTCTTGCTGTCTTGGTTTTTCATTTTGGGGGTTTCAGTACAAAGCAGCTGTATTTTCTCTCAAGTCATGGCTCACCATTTGAAGTTGAGCACTTGCCAGCCACTTTGAGTGGCACTCACATTTGGTTCTTTGATGCTTCTAGGTAGTCTGGGAATTAGCTATTAACTGAGGCAAGCCTCTCTTCTTTTGGATTTAGCTTACACTGTTGGTGGATTGCTGACAGTTGGGTTACATTTATGCAGTGGAATTGTTATTTTGTTTCTTTTAGCTACTGTGGGTATTTAGCTGATGCTCTTCTTTTTAGCAACAATAAGATACATTTCCTGATTTTCTTGGTGCCGTACAGTGTCCCCTAATAAGATGAAATTTAGCAAATGAATCTCAAAACAATTCCCATTTATGTTTCAACATATCAGCATTGAACTTAGATTAACAATATCAAGCAGTGTGTCTTTTACACACAGGAGAGACTGATGCATGTCCATTGATGGGCACATCCGCCGCTAGAGGAATAATACATGTGCACCTCAAACAAAATTCCTTTTTGTACTTACAAATGCAGCTAATTTCTGTTCAGAAGTCATTTACAACAACTAAAACTGTTAATTGACGACTAACAGCAATGATGAAAATACATTATCAAAAAGCTTTGCCATTTTTGTTGATGCAGTTTGTGCATACAGCTTTAGATCAATGCATTCTAATGAACATGTTTGTATGATATCGTTCAAAAACGTATGCACAAAAGTTTTTATCTGTAGAATTATGAGCATCAAAAGCCTAAAAGATACACACTCAAAATGTAACACTAAATTACACTAAACACAATTTCAGGGTTATTTTGGGTTGTGTGGGCTGCTTTTCGTGATCTTTCAATAACACACAGGGTCTCTTCCTTGTATCTCACTGCTGTCCTGTCTTTCCTTGTATTACTAATTGCATTACCAACTAATCTCACTAACAGGTATTTCTATGTTGTTGTCTTTTTCTGTCACTGTGCTGCTGCAGTCTCCAACCAAGTGGTACATGAAGCTTGTGCCAGTAAGTCAACTAATCATTGCTACGCTCTTTCATTTGTGTATCCATAGTGACCGTCCTAGCTCCCCCCTACCTCTCTCTGTCTTGATTGCCATCAGTTTATCACTGTTGCATAAACAACAACATCTCTCTTCCCCTGTTCTGATTAACAAGTGTTCCCTTGTGCTGCATTCATGTGAGTGTACACAGCAAAAAAAATATTAAAATAAACTGTGGAAATGTAACACATGTAATTATTTGCCATTTAAATAAAGCAGTAGAGTGTGAATAACATTATACATCAGTTATCTTTATTCTCTACAGTCCCTGTTAACAGCAGTTGAGTGTAAGGTTACGTTTATGGAAATCTGTGGTAAGTAGACATTAGGAACATGTCTATATGAACTCAGATTCTCAGAACATTCTTCCTTGTATTTGCTTATGTTAAGGTCCTTGTCAGTGGAACTAGAGACCATTGGGGAGCCTCTGAAGAGCTCCCAAGGGATTAGCCAAAAGAAAAGGAAAAAAATATTAATTTTTATTAGAATTTCTTTTCAGAAATGGGATGTCTGGGAGCATTTGGCATGGAATTGTTTCAGATTCCCTGTGCCAGTTCTCACTATAGACCCTCTTGTAACTTTTTCTCTCTTTGATTCAAACACTGTGTATGTGTTTTAGTGGAACATAATGTGTATGTTCATTCCATTGGCCTACACTCACTACACACATCAATATGGTAATGTTGTTTTCATTTATGTTGTGTCGCACTGTTGCTTGCTCTGGAGGAGACTGTTGCTAGAACTGTTGGGTCCTTGTAAATTCTGGAGTGTGGTCTATCTGTATAGTGTCTTGAGATAACTCTTGTTATGAATTGATACTATAAATAAAATTGAATTGAAATTGAATTGAATTGAATTTAGAGTGCTGTTTTATAGATACTCACTATTTAAGTTCATTATGTTCTGGTAGTATACCAAGGACAACCAAAGATCTCAACATCTCAAAAAAATAATAAGTGAGTCGCTTCAGTTGTTTTTGTGCTGAACAATTTTTTTTTTTTTTACCCCCTTAATGGGCTCACTATTAAAACATTTTACTACACTCGCTGTAACTCCTGACCCATTCATTTACCTCCATACATGAGTAAATCTAATGAAGTCTTGATGTGTTCTTAAGTGTTGCTGCTTTAAAGAAAAATAAAGATACAGCTGTTGTGATGGTTGCATCATTATACATGGTTCAATTTGCAGCTGTGATTGAAAACAGAAACAATAGGACATGTCTGGACCAACAGGTACTGTAGATGTATGCAGATTAACGTTGCACAATGCAATTTTGTTTATAGGTGTGTATTTTATGTTACGCAGGCTCGCTACAGAAAGGAGCCGGCCTCGACCCAGCCGGTTCCCTGGATCCCCCCAGTGGATAACCTGCTGAAAGACAGCACGGACGGCTCGGCCCTGGGCACCCTGCTGCACTTCTATTGCCCTCAGCTGCTATCTTTGGATGGTAAGGAGTGGGCTAATGTAAGAGTTGGTGTGTGTGTGTTGGTTTGGGACAGGACGTTCTGCAAATACTGAATGTTTCTTTTTAAAGGTTTCTGGCCATTAAACTGTTTCTATGGAAAATAAACCCTTTTTTCCAACCAAAGAAGGATATGGCTGAGCTCTCAGCAAACTGATTCTGTTTGTTTTTATTCCTCACAACTGTTCAATATGAAAATAAAAAATTGACAAGATTTTGTGTTCAAAACCTGGCAGTGTTTTGAAATTTAATTTGGGCCATTTTGTCCCCTGTCCCTGATTGGATCAATCAATAGATCCAAGGTCAGTCACAAACAAAAGATACAACATAATTACATGCTAATGAAGTGTGTTGATAGTGGGCTCATCAAACACACACTCATACACAATACGTATCCACACACACATTCCGTTGAAATGAAAACATCAGAGGGACAAAGGATTAATCACTCAACGCCGTTTACTCTTTGAATGTATTAACAACCAGCTCCACCCACAGGTTCATGACATGCACCATGATTGGTCAAAGACCCTCAACTTTGTACTTAACACACTGCACCCATCTCTGATCTCAAACAAAAACCATCAGCCCACTGAAAAGCACAAGGTGTGTTTTATAACCAAATTCATACTGAGGTCGCACTGACACCTGATGGCTCTCTTTGCCCTCCTAGATGTCTGTTTGAAGGAGAACATGACGCTGGCTGATCGGCTGTACAACCTGCAGCTCATACAGGACTTCTGCAAAGACAACCTGAACAGCTGCTGCCACTTCAGCCTGGAAGACATGCTCTACGCCTCCTCTACCATCAAGGTATGGCTTACATCTGGCTCCATTCAACACCAAGTCATTTCCAATATGTGAGATTTGCTATTATAGTAGAAACAATGTAATGCTCACTTCTGTATTAATCCATTGATTTGGGCTTGTTAAGTTTAGTCAGTAAGTTACTGTAAGTCACTGACTAACAGAAGGGAAAAAACTCTCTCATAGAGTTATTTAGTGAGTAACGTTATTTAATTCTTACACATTTACAGAAATTCTTTAGAAACTTCTTTTTTTAGTTCCTTGGAAACCATTTTTTTAAGCTTGTTGATTTTCAGAAATGAGTCTTGTAAATTGAGCTAAACAATCATTTTAAAGACTTTCAGTTCTTTCTAGTAAAAATAATAATACAGGTCATTGATGCTTGTGTTCTAATACTGATCCTGTGTGGATAATGTCCAAAGCTTCAGTCGGTAAACCAATTCTCCACTCTGAAATGGCTTTTACAGGTAGTGTGTAATCGTCGTTATAGTCTTGAAAAAATATCTGCCAAAATGTATACTGCCAACCTGCTGACTTGTTGAAACCTTAAAATATGCATGCCTTGTGTGTGTGTGTGTGTGTGTGTGTGTGTGTGTGTGCGTGTGTGTGTGTGAAAATGTGTGTGTGTGTGCTAGCAGGAAGAAAAAAATGACAATTGTAGTTAGTAGAAAAAACATGGGGGTCTTATATAAAATGGCTGTTAACGTAATATCCAAGCAAGTGGTGGTTATTTAAAAAAACAACCCTTTAGTAATGTCAAGTCTTCAATGGCAAATTTGCTAAATTACAGACATATACGAATGTTGTTGTTTTTTTTTTGCTGAAACTGATTAGAAAACCATATGGTGTGGTATCCAGTGAGAAAGGCTAAATGAAACAGGAGAAATGGGCAGCTCTGTGGGCCAGTGTGGTGAGTCATGCTGTGGAAAAACCATTCAATCCAAACTATCTCTGTCTTAACCAACCACAAGCCTGGAGAGCTGCACTGCCATACCAACATGTCTGCGTGTGTTTTTTTTCCTCACATACTCTTTCTTTGTTTTTCTTCTTTATTTCCTTCTTTAATTTCCTTTTTCTTTTCTTTCTTTGTCATTCTTTAAAACTTTCTTGCCCTGTATTTTTTGTGTGTGTTTCTGTGATTTTCCAAATTTTCTTCTGTTGTACTTTCTCTCTCTGTCTCGCTCCCTTTCACTCTCTAACTCTCAGCTCGCTTTGCATATCTCCCAGTCCTCTGTTCAATTCGACACCTTATACCAGTGTCACCACTGTTTGTGTGCGTTATCGAGGTCATCTGCTACTGATGGGAGATGATTTATTTTAATTTCTTGGTATATAAATGTGATATGCTGTGTGTAATACTGCTGCAATGCACCCGTCATAGAAACAGCTTGGGCTGCTGTACTTACAGTAAACTCACTCCCTCCCTGTCTTACATAACATATATCGGTCTCCTGAGATCAACCAAAATTATAGTGTTGTAGTATTTTTGTGAAAGGAGGTCTTACGTTTGAGAAACGTGCTACATTTATGCATTGTATGGCTTTGCATGAATAATACTATATGTATGTAAAATATATTTTTTATCTGTTTTGGCTCTAAA
>NC_045741.1:16665325-16690192 GCF_008692095.1 Etheostoma spectabile | reverse complement strand
AAAAGTATTCCAGTTCATAAATGTACTTTTGTCGGTCAAAAACCTTTAGATCATATACCAATGTCCCACAATGTCCCAAAACAGCATCTCTCCCTAGTCTGCGACACAAAAGACACAACTTCTCTGGTGGTTTGGTCTAACTTTCCATCCGTGCTGTGTGTTTGTGTTTGTCCCATCTCAGTGTGTATTTTGCCTAAGAGCTGCATAAGCAGTAAAAAAGCTTATGTGTCTGGATAGCTTTGACTCTGTCTCAGCATGTCCTCTGACAGAGAGATGGTCTCAGCACAGACTGAACACAGGTCACTGTAAGGGCAAACATCACTAGACTAACATCAGCTTTTAAGTCACAATAGACGTAGAAATTCTCCTACAGTGCAGTTGTAGCTATGTTTCCTTCCTGTTTGAAAGCAGTTTGCACACAATAAATTAAAAGCATTAGGTTGCTGAGTTAAATTGATTACATGGACTTTCTACGCACTGATAAAAGATTTTTGTAATGGATATACTATAGATATTTGGTTTTTGCTGTTGCAAATCATTTGTGCTTCACTCTGAAGCTAAATGATACCATAGAGGAAAAGGTTGAAGAATTTGACTTAAAACTGTTATGAAACAGAGACCTGGAGTATTGGAACCAGGACGTGCCAATAGAGCAATGCTGGTGCTTAGTAACAGTAGCAGCAATATTTATATATATAGTACAGGCCAAAAGTTTGGTGACACCTTCTCATATAAATGAAGAAAATGCATTGAATGAGAAGGTGGTTTCAAACTTTTGGCCTGTACTCTGTGTGTGTGTGTGTGTGTGTGTGTGTGTGTGTATGTGTGTATGTATGGATGTATATATATATAATTATATATATATATATATATATATATATATATATATATATATAAGGGGATAGAGCTGGTGCAATGATTAGCATGGCTGCAGCTTAAAGCTCACACACATTGACTAAACACACAGCATCAAAAAAATAATAATTAAGTTGTGTTAACCAGCCAGTAGCAGTATTTGCTGGCACTGAGTTCATGGGGGATACAAAATCAAATCCCAGCAGGACAGAGCTATTGCCTGAGAGCAGGAGAACTGCATTCAGAACCAGTTAGATTCAGTAACCTTGACCCAGTTTCCAGGCAGTCACACCCTCAGTACGTTGTGGCCCGTCATACTAATGGAGACCTTATTATAGAGAGTGAGCCGAGACAGTGGAGGGGAGGGGAAGCGAGAGAGGTGTGAGAAGAGACGAGGAGGAGCGAAAACCCTGATTAACACCAGTAGAGTGTCTGAAACGGTGAGAAAAGGAGGTGGAAAAGACTGAAGGGGGGAAAGAGAGAAAGAGGGACAGCATCAATATTTTATATGCTTCCCTGGTGCGGACAGGATCAGTCCACATTATATTTCAATGGGCTCCATAGCAGATGATAGACTAGCCTTTAGTACACAGCACCCCCAAGAAAGAGAAATAAAATTCACGAGCTTTGGGCTTTTGCCAGCGTTTGCTTCTTCTTTACCAGGAGGTTTGGAGCAGCTGCCTTGCTGAGGTTGCCCTGAGGAAGGAAATTAACACACTTACTGTAATTAATAAGCTGCCTCTTTAACGCAGCTTTAATATCTCATGTCTGTCTGTGGCCACTTTTAGAAAATTTTGCATGGAAGTTCATTCTTTCGAATTGGTTTTGTTTTCTACTTTTAATAAGGTTTCTCTGAGGGCAGCCTGATGAAGTTGGCAGTAAATCAGTGGGTTTTTCCAAATTGAGTCTGTCTGTCTGTCTGGCTGCAGGACCTAGATCCTTTATCCCTCTGGCCCAATGATTGTTGACATTAATGCCCTGCGAACACTCAGTGTGTGTCTAAGCTTACTTTCTGTGTGTGTAAAATGTCATTTGTAGGCTGATTATGTGCATTTTTATGTATGCAGACCCTGCCTATACTGTACATTGGCAGTGCATTCAAATGTTACACAGTTCATGTGTGCGTGTGTGGTATATGCAGGCAGGGCTGTTCGCGCCCATCCCTGTACAGTACAGTGGAGTAGTTCCCTCCACCCCCACCTCCCTCAACCCTGAGCTCTCTTCTAGCAATTACCAATCAGGTCTCTGTTTTCATCCTGAGAGTGACACACTCTGACTCTCAAATCTCCAAACAAGACAGATTTGGCATCACTGCAGACTTGGCAGAGGTAGAAATGGCAGTCAACAGGGAGATAGGCGTGGTGGTGGTGCGTCGGTTGGTTGTTTGCGGATCTGTGTGAGTGTGTGTGACTGCTGACTGGTGGTATTAAGCGATAACCCTCACACCTGGTGTGTTGGTAGTAGTCAGTCGGGCAGATGGGAAGAGAGAAGTCTGGTTGGGCTTTTTCCACCAATCTCGGCTGTGCAGACGATAGGAGATCTTTGTCTCTATTTCTTTCTTTTTCTTTCTTCTTCTTCTGTTTGTCGTACCCCATTGAGAAGTGCTTCACACGCTGAGCACTCCTGAAGGTAACCTGCACTTTGGCATTTGACTGACTTATGGTTAGTAATTTTATGCTTAAGAGTAATTTAACCCAAATTAGTTATAAGAAAGCCAAATGTAACTTCAAACATAGCTAGAAAAAGATGATGGAAAAGACGAAAATCTTTAATTGACTCATTGAAAACCTCTATGGCAAGCAATTTTTCAATTTATAAGTACAGATGCTAATCTAATGTGTCTGCTTTACTTTACTAACTTGGTAACTATATGCACGACAGCTTCTTGCACCTTGATTTTGTCATGGCGACACACCTTTTCACGTGTTTGCAGCTCTGCTTTCTATCGTGTGAAAACAAAAAAGAAGTCCAAAAAACTGCTAAAATGCTGCAGTAACACCCAAGGGAAACCACTGCTACTGCTGTTAATTGCCTCTGCCCCTCCTGGTGTACTTTTGGGCTACAGATGAGGGGCGTATGATGTGTGTGTGTGTGTGTTTGCTGGTGTGTGCTTGGTGGGGTGAAATGTTGCTGATGATGTAAATCAGGTAGAGCTGAGCCATGCAGCAATGTCTTTGTCTGGAGACCATGGACTGAGACTGGGGAGGGGGCATGTTTCCTCAAGGTCGTGCCCGCTTCCCTGCACACGTTTTGCATATTGTGTGCACTTGTAAGCCAGTGCCGGCATGTTCACTGCAACAACAAAAGAAAGGTACAAGTTTGGCATGGTAATTGATTACATATTGATTCTTGAAAAATGTAAAAGTGGAAAACATCTTATTGAGCTGGATTTAGTTTACAATGCCAAAAAACATGTTTTTGATGGAGGAATTTGACTTTGTGTCAAGATAGTGATCAATTCAGAAAAAAATGACATTTTTATTCCAACCATGATCACACACCTTTGGACTCATTAAAAATGAGACTGAATGGATCATTCTACAGTGTTGACCATGGGGCTGACATAAAAGTCAGGTTGAACCATGTGGTGTTTTTGCTAAAGGCTGCATTATTTCCCTCTGTAACACAGTACAGATCTAGTGTAATAGTCTTTCATAGGCCAAATAGCTTTCCTTTATTAGGAAGGAAAGACTAACAGTGGGTTTGGAAAAAATATTAGTTTATACTGAGGGAAATGACTTTGTAAGATGGATTCATTTTTTTGCAGTGTAGTGTCCTCAAGAAGTTTGACCTCCCACTGTATTTTGACCTGATTCAGACATGGACACCACTAGACACAGCAGTGGCAAATATCCCTCCAGCAATTCTAACCAAATCTAATTCAGGTTGGCTGGTGGATCAAGAGCTAAAGAAAATAGCTGACCTCTATTCTATAAATTAGGTTAATGCGTTAATCACTCCTCTCTACTCTCTACCACAGGTACTGTTGACATGACAAGATTATCTAATATGTGAAAAGCCATGCTGTTGGTTACAATAACTTAGCTAACAAAAATGGTTGCAGTGTGAAAAGTCCGACTTTTATTAAGTCACAAAAGCCAATTATTTATTTTTCTTAAATGACACTTATTTTTTGAAAATACCTTGCTGAAAATGATGATGAATATAGATCCCATCGTAAATTCCTACTCTGTAGTTTGATGTATGAAGCATCTGACCCATAAGACTATGTTTTGTAAAATGGAGCAAGATTGGTGAATTATTTATGGGCAGACTGGAAGATACAAATAATACTCAACTCAGGTTCTCAGAGATAAGGGTTAAGAGAGACACCTGCTGGATAAATAGGTAGGCTACAATCCATTTGTGTGGTTGTATATTGTGGATAAAGCATGTGTTCACTGTGTTTGCTGAGTATGATATGTTACCCAATCTCATGGTTTTCATCTTAGTCTTATTTCAATATTTTTCCAGAATAACTACCTGGTGTTCATGGCAGAGTTGTTTGCTTGGTTTGAGGTGGACAAGCCGTCTTTTGTGAAACCAAGAATGCTGGACAACGAAGGCACAGGCAAGTCTTAAATTCTGACCTTAGGATAATAGTAGCAAAAACAACTGTATTGTCATGTGTGGAAAGAAGTAGTAATTGCTAGAAGTAATAGTAGTTGTAGAGGTACCTGTGGGTGCATTTTTTTCTGAAACATACACAAAGCAAAGTAATTAGGGGGGAATAGTATTATTGTGCTTTCCATTGTGATCAATTGTCTTTGTTGTGTCACCTCAGAGCCCTCAGTCTTGTTGAAGAATATACCAGCAATCCCCATCTCCAAGGCAACCAAGAGGAGCTTCATGGAGAGACCCCCAAGTCCTGAAAGACCCAGGTATACTTCAAAAAATGCATCAGCAAGGCACTTCACTTCCATTCGAGTGGGGCTGCGTGTTGGCTAGTAGTTTACGCCAGTTAGGGGCCAGCTGGCTGGTGTGAATATATGAGACTGATTAGGCCAAATAAGGACGTTGTTTTTGTTGTTATTTTTTTTGCAAAATGTATATCTGGACAAATTAAAGCTAAAAGGACCATGAAAATATGTTGTACAATGTATAACATGTTTATAATTTTCTCTTTCTCATTCTCAGTTTGCCCCTCCGACCCCAGCCTCGAAGCTCAGGTTGGTGACTTTTTTCTATTTACTTACTTTTTTTGTTTTTTACCAAAAATCAAAGAGTTAGGTATGAATATCAAAATATGATTACTTGTGGGTAAAACAAGTTTGGTTGTGATTCTTACTTTGCTTACCTGTGTCATCTAGGAGAGATCAAGAGGTCAACCTCAATGTCCTTTGTCGATGGCAACCTCGGCACCTGGCCTAAAGAAAAAAGGTTAGTAATATTACTGTCCTGTTTATGTGCTGCCCATTTCAAATATATAAACCCAAAGACTTTAAAAATTAATATATACCATTGGGGATTAAGAAAAGCATATTGTGTTGTTTCCTAACCAGACTTAAATTTAGAAAATAATTTAATGGTACTTTATTGTCACACACATGTAGCGAAATTCATTCTCTGCATTTAACCCTTCCCTCAAGGGAGCATATTTCATTAGAAACATGAATACAAACAAGATATCTGAAGATTTAATCACATTTCTCTTTTGTTTTTTTGTTAAGGTCTGGGCCCTATGGAGTGTCTTTTGACATCCCCTTTGACAAAGAGGACTCTGCTTCCGGCGGTCTTTCTTCCACGCGTGGCATGGTCAGGTCTGTCAGCACTGATGATGGTTCTGGCTTCAAGGTCCACCACCTTCCCCGCGGAATGAAGCGCAACCTGTCCTTCCAGCCAGTAAATGGCCAGAGTGTCGGCATTGAGGAGGAGGGCTGCCCAGACAGCCTAGCTGGTATGGAGCCTAGCAGGCCAGTGTACCCCAACGGACATGGAAGTGTCATGGCAAAAACTCCCTCCATAGAGGAAGCTCTTCAGATTATCCACAGCCCAAGTAGGCCCCCAGCGGAGGGGATCAACAGCAGTTTCTTCCTGCACATTCAGGACCATGGGGCTGGTGTTGGTGTCTTGGAGCCAGTGTCAGAGTTGGACTCCCAAGGGCCTCAAAGCAACACAGACACCACCGAGGTAGACACTGGCATCCATATTCATACAGAAGACATGCTAGATGAGGATTCTTCTCTGAAAGACTGCTCTGTGAACATGGACCTGGAAATGGACACGCCAAGCCCCTGCCCGAGCAGTCACAGCAAATCCCCCTCAGGGTTGAAGTTGACCAGCTTTGCTGAACAGAAGAAGAAGAAGAATACTCCATCATTGCCAGACTCAGGGAGGTGCAGCAGCAGCTCCCTCAAGACCACTCCTGAGGGCTCCGAGTTTTGCCTCCCGTTATCTGTTTCCTGGGCCCCGACCCCTGAGCACAGCCCCATCCATCAACAAACCACACCCCCCCTCACTGCTCGAGCATCGCCCACACCTGTACAACTTCCAGCCAATGACCCTGCTCAGGTCATGGCTACAGAGATGGTACAGCTGAGGATGAGGCTGGAGGAGAAACGTAAAGCCATCGAAGCGCAGAAGAAGAAAGTGGAGGCTGCTTTCACAAGGCATCGGCAAAAGATGGGTCACTCAGCGTTTCTCAATGTCGTAAAGAGAAAAGGAGATGGGGCTGCCAGTGGAGAGGAAGGAGGGAAAACTGAGGGAGAAGGCAAGGCAACAAGCACAAGTCCCACCTTCAAATTTGGGAGGAGCAAGGCAGACACACCTGATGGGGCAGAGCAAAGCAGCACCGCTTCCTGTTGGACAAAGTTGCCTGGTGCAGGAGAGGAAGGTGGTCAAAGCCATGCCCAGCTCACCGAGGTAGATCTCACAGAGTATACACGCTCAATTGAGAAACTGAACCATTCATTAGCCTTCCTTCAGACTGAGATGCAGCGACTGGCTCAGCAGCAGGAAGTGATCATGTCCATGAGGGAAAAACAACATCAGCAGGCGTGGGTAATCCCTCCACCCCATACAAGCCCATCACCCCAAAAACAGAGTCGATCCGGAGCTGCTACTCGATCCTCAGGACCCTCGTCTCCTGCCGACTCCCCTCGTTCCACCCACCGCTCTCCAACCAGCATCAAACGCAAATCTGCCTCCTTCCACTCACGCACTCCTCGCGCCGCTCGACCCAACGAGCTAAAGCTGGCCCCTTACAATCGAGTCCTCACTGCGCCACAATCTGTCGACAGCATCCCCAGGCTACGGCGATTTTCTCCCTGCCAGCCCTTGGCAAGTTCCTTCGTTTACATGGGGGAGAAACCAGCAACCTCCAATCCAGAGACAGTAGCTTCAGATGGAGATAAAAACAAGGAGACAGAGTCACTATATTCTCCAGAGAGGGAGCTTGCCAGTGTATGTGTAGCCAACTCACCCCCCAGCTCCCCCAACCTGCAGAACAAGAGAGAACAAAGGGAAGCAGATTCAATTCAGAAGTCAGTTGCAGATCTGAAACCTACCATAGAGTCATCATTTCCTGAGGTTCTGGCCCACCCTGTGGTAGAGACCTTCACAGTGACACCTACAGAGATTCCTCCCCAGCCAGAAGCC
Organism: Etheostoma spectabile; assembly: GCF_008692095.1. Taxonomy (NCBI): domain Eukaryota; kingdom Metazoa; phylum Chordata; class Actinopteri; order Perciformes; family Percidae; genus Etheostoma; species Etheostoma spectabile. The sequence goes on along the minus strand of NC_045741.1, from coordinate 16,682,740 downwards.
TCAGGCCAAGTCAAGAACAGCTTGATTGAGGTTCCTCTGTCAGTCGTGAAGCCACTGGATGATCTGTCTCTTGATGAGGACTTGGAGATGCAGCAGGGTGATGTGGAAGGCCCGTGTCAGGAACAGAAAATCTCTCGTGGTTTTTTCTTTAAGGTAGGCTTTTGATTCAAATAACTGTCCCCAATGTCTAGATTTTGTTTTGTTTGTCTTTTGATAATAAAAATAAAAATTGGATTTGCACAACCAAACAAACTGGAACCAAAGGGAGGAGTCAACAAGTAAGAACAAAGAACCAGCAATATAAATTTTAAAAACCACAGTATGCAGAGTCTTGATCACAACCTTGCAGCGCCACTGGAAGCCTTTAAATTCAGTGGTGCACTTCTGAAAACAAAAAGGGCAATTACATTTTAACCTGAGGCAGCCATGTTTGTTTTTTATCTGGAAACACTCTTGTTTCTAACATTAAGCGATGATAAATGGTTCAGGAAACATGTCATCTTCCCATTTATGGGTGCTAAGACAGCTCGCTAGCTGCAGTCTGCGCTTAGATGTAGGTCATAAAACTGGGGCTGTTGTGAATAATTTAGGCCCAGCTGTGGAAATGTGGGGTTGCGGAAGGGTTGAATAGATGGTGGATGTGAGGGTGGATGCTAAGGGATGAGCAAGGGATGGACACATTTAATAAAACCAATTTGTACTAAAATTGGCTGCCTGGCGTGACTATGTTGAGAGCAGTAATACAAAGAATATGGTTAAAAACTGAATAATAACAATTACATAAACGTTTAGGTGTCTGGATAGAATAAAGAGCACTGTACCTTTTCTGCTCCTAAAAGAAAAGCGTCTACTCTGTTGCCTCTTCCAACGTTTTTAGTCAAATTTAATTTCACAAAGGAGATTTGACCTTTCACAATAACTATTTAAAATGATATTTTTCATTATATCAAATTAGATGAATAAAAAGTTGGGAATATCACATAATAATCCGTCACAGCTGTAGAATGTCATCTTTGCTTAATGATCAGCAGCTACAAAACGGTAATGTATAATATCCACTTAATGATACTGGATTTTTTTTACAATGCTTAAGGACACTCTACCTAAAACAGTGTGAGGTGACTGACTTTGTTTCCTATGTGACTCAGGCGGATGGAAATGCCGAGGATAACATGGCTCAGAAGAGGGCTGCTCTGTTAGAGAAAAGGATGAGGAGGGAGAAGGAGAGCCAGCAGAGGAAGATGCAGCAGGAGGCTGAGTTAGAGCAGAAGAAGGAGGAAGCTCGGTATGTTGTTGACACATCTGGAAAATAAGTCCATACACATTTTCAGAACACAGTGTAGTGTGCTCTTTTCTTTAGTCGGAAAAAAAAATGTAGTCACACAGGTTGTTATATATAATATCCACCATCAGAAATATTGAGGGTTTATGCAGTTTCATGTGTCCCATGTTTTTTAGACTCTTATTTTCTTTTTTCTATTTTTAAATCTTTAAACATATAAATGAAGTTTACTCAACTTCTGGAAATTAGTGTCAAATTAATCATCTGGTTTTATAACTTAATACTTGTTCATTTAGTTTTTGTAGCGTACATTCACCTACAGTATGTTGAACAGAAAACACTTACTGTATTCTCTTCTCTGCACTGACTTCCTCCCATTCCTGTGCTCTGTCTCTTTAGACTAAAAGCAGAGGAGGAACGCGTCAGGAAGGAGGAAGACAAGGCCAGGAGGGAGTTCATCAAGCAGGAACATCTCAGGAGGAAGCAGCTTAAACTGATGGAGGACATGGATACTCTCATTAAACCCCGACCAGTCAGTGGGGCCAAGCAGAGGCGGGGGCGTACCAAGTCCATCCATCGCGACAGCATGGACTCTCCCAAAACCCCTGTCAGAGCTGCCACAGGTAACCATGGAGACGGCCCCCACTCAGAGAGGTCACGGTCATCCCATCTGTTGAATCTGTGTCCAGCTGCCACTTTGCTTTGTGCCACCTGAGAATGTCTTAATCACATTCTATCACATTCTACACATTTCAGATATGTTTCTAATTTGGTCAATTTAAGCTTTCAACTGGGTTAGTTGTGACATTTACAATCTACAAATTAATTCAGTAGAACTTGAAATTTGAGCTTGAACATGATGATATACTAACGGAGCACTGCAATACTTGTGTGTGTGTTGTATGTGTTTTAATGTCAATTAAATCATGCATTATATATTATTCTTATATTTATGCATATAATATATTGGTGTCCATGTGGACTTTGTGTGTATTACTGGATGTGAGAGTTTTTTTTTGTCAAAACACTCGGCTGCATTGCTCTGTGACAGGGTTAGTACAAAACACAGTGGACAGCCTGGTGTTGTTATTCGTTGTGCCGGTGTAACTGTGTCGCGCTGTATCACATCTCATCTTACATCCAGGTTCACGCCAACGTGTCTTTTCAGTCTCCAGCTTGTCCCTTGCTTCCCTCAACCTGGGAGACAGCGACAGTGTTCACTCTGAGAAGAGATCGCCAAGGTGAGATGTTTTTACAGGTTTATAGCTATTGGTGTAAGTTTGATGTTTTCAGAGGATTTTTAACAAGATTTGAAACTTTTGGATACATGACTATACATTCAGCAATATAGCAGTGGGATAGGTTTTAGTAAAAAAAAGGTGCTAGGTGTAAAAATACTGCCAGTTTGTTGTTTGCTGTATGATAAAAATTGGAACACCTAAAACATAAAAAAACACAGACGTGGTACCCTGCTATTATTGAGAATAATTCACAATTTTAACCTGGTTCACTTGTTTTAGGAATTACAGTAGCTAAGCCACTATATATATTATGCATTGACTTAATGCTCCCCTAGAGTAAAAACTCACTCAATTATCCAAGACAGAAATTTGGCACGTGTATCTGAGAAAAAAGCATCTGTGGCATTACTGGTCGAGGAGTAGCCAGACATGAATTTAATTGGACATATCATATTTAAAAGCAATGCCAAAACAATGTATTTTATACCTTAAAATAGCTGAGAAACTTTGACTTTGGAGTGAATGTTAAGCATATTTCTTTAACTGTCCTTCGTGTGCAGTAATGGTGATACTTTCTGACCTTTTTGTCTTTTTAAAGCCAAGCTCTCCAGACTAACTCCAGTTCTCAGGTCTAACATTTCTTCTGTATCTTCTACCTTCCTTCTTTTAATACTTTCTTTCCTGCTATTTCACACACGTCAGAAGTGCTAGTTTAGCATCTGGGGCTCTCTTCTGCTTTCTGAGCTCTCCTAAACTGAGAAGAAGAAGGTTAGTTTCTGCTTGGCAGTTTGACTTTAAGGCACTTCCGACTGCCCTGAGCCCAATCCTGCACTAAAACCCTGTTCCACGCTGGGTTTTTCAAGGATTGATCTAGCACTTATAGGAAAAGCAACATTTTCCCTTATGATATACTGCAAAGCACTGGTCCAATGCTACGCCTTTTCTCCCCAAAAAAATCACTTGGCTTTTTCCACTTACCTTTCTGCTTGGCCTTTTTTCCCACCTGATAAAACATCAAAGTAAATAGTTTTGTTTTGTTTAGAGTCACTGCGTCTCCAACCTGTTCTGTAGAACACACCCTGCATAAAACATCCATCTTACCAAGTCATTTTACCCCATGTTGTGTCTTAAATCTGCTAGTGGGATTCAAGAAATTAGTTGTTCTTGAAACATTGACAGTTGTTCTTAAACAGTTGTTCTTGAAACAAAATGTAGTTAATCCAAATTAGACCTTTATATTCTTTTGGAAGATTAGGCCTTTTTGAGAATGAAAAAAAAAAACGTTGAGATGACTTGTTAACATGGGCAAAAAACATTTGAGCTTAAGATGGCTGAAGTTGCTCTTACTTATTTGCTGTGCTCATTGATTTTGCACAATTACAGATGCAGAATACTGTGTTTTGTAAATAAATTATGATGTCAGTGTAATAAACTGTATTCAGTCTGTATATTTGGAAATCAGCTGTTCGTGTATAGAGGGGACACATAAATGCAGTTTGCAGTTAAGAAAAAGACTAAATTTGCTGCACTCTAATTGATTGTCCTTTTTTATTGACCTTGTATGCGCCAGACCACCTCACATCACCGCACTCACTGCCTGTGCTTGCAAGCTTTGTTACTTTACTACTTTCCTAGACAATGTGCAACAAACACCCAAACCAAGTTCAAACTGTGCGCTGGAATAGGACACACAGTTTCCCTTCACAGTAAGGGGTACATCCGCGTAGACATGATGTAGACAGGGTGGAGGGGTACTGCTGTTCTGCAATGGCTGGATGGATTTATTTTTGCCCTGCCTAAAGAAAAAAAATGCTGAGTGTTCGGGAGCAGCACCCATGCAGAAAGGTATAATCTAATACTCTGCGTGTATACGTGTGTGTGTTCTAGACCAGATTCTGCAGATGGCTTCCTGTCCCCGAGTCGCTGCAGCAGGAATGGAGAGAAGGACTGGGAGAATGGATCCACAACCTCCTCAGTTACATCTAACACAGAGTACACTGGTAGGACAACTTAGGCCATATCTTCAATAGCAGCGGTTTGCAATGCAAATATTAAAACTGGCTAACTACAGTTTCAGTTTACCCTTAATAGTTTGGGGAACAAGCATAATTTTAAATGGTAACATGTTATGGAATGACATCATAAAAATAGTTATACATTTTTTGAATATTGTGTAATTGTGTGTAATTTTGGTATCCAGTGCAGCTAATATTGATACTCAATGACAGCATTTAATTTTTTTTGTAGTAATATTGTAATTTGTTTTCGTCCAAATTGAAGTCCTCCTCTTTTCTCACTGCCGTCTTGGTAGGGTTTCCTACCTCAGTAGATGTACAATGTAAAATCATATTAGCTTTGAGTTTGTTTTTTCTTAATCTTAATGCTGCATTCATAGCTACAATTTCTTTCTCAGTTCACCCAATAACACATGAATATGCTACCAGTAGCAATCTTCATGCATTATTTAACAAAAAAAAGAGTAAAAATAGGAAGGAGAGTCTTTCCTTTGACATAACTGTGTAGTTGTCATGACAACAGTACAGTCCCAATGTTCTCTCCTGTGTTCTCATTCAGGACCAAAGCTATACAAGGAGCCCAGTGCCAAATCTAACAAGCACATCATCCAGAATGCTCTGGCCCACTGCTGCTTAGCAGGCAAGGTTAATGAGGGGCAAAAGAACAAGATCCTGGAGGTGAGGGCATGGAGCTTTTAACATATTGTTCTATACAATTTCAGGGGTTGAAGTGTCCTGGTGGCTGTATTGATGATGCACGCCAAGTACTGTACCTTTAACAGTCAATCCTGTAAAGATGGTTCACAATAAATAAATAAAAAAAACAATGAAGGGAAGGTTGCAAGACATTATGTTCTGTAGGAAATGTAATATGGCGTAGATGAACATTGATTGCAAAAAACACCAAAGTAGAATAAATGGAATTAATTTTTTGAATGACAACAGAGTGGTGACTTTGATATGGCTTTGTTATTGTACTAATACAATTAGTGATAAGGAAAAGCAGCCTACATTATACTGAATGTATCACGACAAAATTGAGCTTTTGAGTTTGCATTAGTCAGGGAACAGGCAAATTCGAAGGCCTGGATCTGTGATAATAAGGTAGAGTAAACTATTTGAGAATTTACAGTTCGAGGGGTTTCATTTTAAAACCGTTCTTTCACAGTGCTTTACAATATTTACTTAGGTTATGTTCCACAAAAGGAAATGTATGTACAAGTACAGGTTTGCTTTGATACAAAAAGGGCTAGTCAAAGAATAATAAATAGTACTCTAATCGCAGAGAGGAAAGGCAGAAAAGACATTTTACTATTTAAGCCAATCTAAATTACAAGGCAGACACACTTTTAAATAGCTAGAATTAGGTTGTGAGAGAAGAGTGAGAAGAGTCAAATATCACCAGAATCTTGACTTTCATACTGTATCTAATGACCTTAACAGGAAATGGAGAAATCAGAGGCCAACAACTTTTTGGTTTTGTTCCGAGATGGCGGCTGCCAGTTTCGCTCTCTCTACACTTACTGCCCCGAGACGGAGGAGATCAACAAGCTGACAGGCATCGGCCCCAAGAGCATCACACGCAAGATGATCGACGGCCTCTACAAGTACAACTCAGACAAGAAACAGTTCAGTCAGATACCTGCCAAGACCATGTCGGCCAGCGTGGATGCGGTGACGATCCACAGCCATCTCTGGCAAACCAAGAAGCCAGCCACCCCTAAAAAAGTAGTGCCTGCCCAGTCCTAATGGAACTTAATACACCCAACATCACCATTCCCCCCTCAAATGGAACATACCCATTTCAATTTGCACTTCACTGTACATATCCATGAAGATTCAAGCACCTGCAATGCCAGTTAGATGAATGCATAATTGTTTTAGGATTACGTTTGTTTGTTGTTTTTTTCCATTGCATTCCTGTCCTTGTTTTTCCTACTTACTCTGGACTGGACATGATACAACTCAAAGATTATGGACAACTGGAATGTATTCCACTGCTGAAAAATGATGTAAATGCTTATCACTTATGTGTTTTTGGAGATTGTCATGTTTGAGTCAAACTATGAAGGCATGTGTGGGTGTTGGTTTTTGTTTCCTTTGTGCCAAACATCAAAAAACAGACAGTATGAATGCCAGGACAATTTACTGAAGCACTGAATGTTTTTAATTCATGTACATATTGATCTTTGTTTGCATTATCCTGTTGATGTGTGGCCTTATGCGCATTTTGTTTTAGCGTGTGAGTGCAATGAGGTTATTGGATAACAGCGGATACAGATGGGATTTTTTTTGTACTTAGAAGAACTCTTCATCCCTGTGGTTAAAACAGTTTGTATATTACGGTACGCAAAACTACAAGGGGCCAAAAACCGAATTGCATACAGCTAGTGTTAGCCACACAGCATATGTGTGTTCAGCTCAACAAAGCCAAGCGGTTTTAACTTTTTAGAACCCGTTTTTAGAAAGTGATTTCAAAGAATGCAGGACGTTACCATGGATCACTAGTTCTCACGCTGTGGGTCGAGACACCTGCAGACGATTTGAACTATCATGTGACAAAAATTTCTGATATACAAATATGCTGTCAGTTTTGCAATGGTTGTGTTAAATTCCTTTTTACTCATAATATACAGAAGTAGTTTCAACCTCAAGATAGGTACTCCAAGATGTAAAGTTGACAGATAGTGAAAGTAAAAATCATCCCTAAGTTAACCATCTGGTTTGTTTTCACTCGGGGGTTTACAATGAGGCATTGTTTCAGCCAAAAAGTTTGAGAACCAGTGTTGAAAATCACTCTGCTGCTGGTTCACAGCAGATTTATGAACAAATTAAACAGCTCAGTATTTTATTTTTGTTGTCAAATGCTGCCTACTGCACCACATAGGATGTTTGCAGATTATTAATACAATGTACAATCACACTCTCACCCACTCGTATCAGTAAAATAACACAATTCCAAGATTATGACACCTAACAAGTTTTTTTTTTCTGTATCAATATCAGGATTTACAATTCAATTCATTATAGTACATGATTGACTTCAGATTCACACCAGGCTTACTTGATGAATAAACCTTAGATTGCTCAGTTAAAATCAATTGCTTATACTGTACATCACTGCAAGTATTGCTGATCCATTAAAATTGCCACATTGTTACTATGGTTTTCATTTTCCACACATCTATGCATCTGTACATTACATTCTTGCATAACACAAACGTGTTCAACCAAACAGCCTATAGATGCAATGCGTCCTAGATATACCAGAAAATATAGTAATGTTGTTAGATTTCTTTTATTTATTTGTATTATTAGGATAATGAATTTCACAAAATAATGCAAGGCAGAATAGGGCAGATTCTTGTTGCTGCATACGGGTAGAGACTCGCCACAGAGTTTCATTGGTGTCAGTATCACGTTCCTTTTGCCACCGAATGTCAAATCAATTTGCAGGTACGTTGTCCAACACAAGAAAATCTGCTAACATTGTGCTTTGTTTTTTAATGGGGGCGATATTTATGACCAAAAGAGAGCATGTACATGTCTTTGAAAATGTAATCTAATATAACGGAGTGTTTCTCTGTTGGTTATTAGAAGCATTTGTCAACTGAAGCTATGTCCACTATGGCTGTTTAAGGCCAAGGTAAATGGTTATTTTAAACTGTAATGATATTGTACAGTGTATTCATGTGAGCTCATACCTATTCACTATGATGACTTTGTTTTGTTTGTCAGATGCTGTGCTGTCATTCAACATATTGCTGAACATGTAGTTTCATTTTGTTTTTGTTTTTTTGGCATTTAATAAAACTAAGCATGGCCTCAGCATATATGGTGTGTTAACTGTAAAAAACAAAACTCATTGGAAGGATCTGTCAATCACCGTTGTCTAATGTTGTTTTGATTGATAGTAATGATTAAGGAGACAAAAAGATAATATGGGGTGTCACTTCTTTCACCATCTTTCACCATGCAATATTTATGGACATATTCTTATTTTTTGTGTTGTTGTTTTAAGTAGACTATAGTAACATTATATCAACACTTTTGTGTGAGGCTACAGTATCATTTTCAAGGCATTTATTTGTTTAACCTCAGTCTTATCCTCATTGAGCTGGAGAAAATTGTTAGAAATCAAACACTTCATTTTGGCAAAGCAATCTCTTAGGTAAGCTGGCTCACTATTGTTTTTAAGCTTACAATATATAATTGTGTATCATGTACTCTAGTAGAGCAGGAGATGATGTTAAATACAACTAGTCACAGAGGCACATTTTATTAGTGGAACTTTATTGTCCATATTGAGAAAATGTGTCACCACACAGCATAGACCTATGGAAGGACAATTGATGAACACAAGAACAATATTTATTACAGATACATACAGACAGCTTTCATTCAGCTTTTACAGTCCACAAACACAGTCCTAGACCTACTGTCAGTCAGATGGGAGCACAATAAAATATGGGAAAGCGCGAGATCAAGAACTAAACAACAAGAAAAAATATTTGAAACAAAAACTGAATAAAGACTATAGATAAAGAGAGACGAAATACAATCGATAAAGGGCCGAATGCACATAAAAAGTAAAACAATAAAATTAAAATATTATGCAAAAAATAAAAGGAGTAACGTTACAGGTCTGGTTTGTAAAATCATATGGAGGCAATGCAAACAAATACTTTTGGGTAGGCTAAATATGGCATGTGTTGCTATGAATAACGTTACTGCCTGGTTTAACTGCGTTTTACCAAATTCACTAACCGATAGGCCTATGACGTAAGGCTATAAAGGAAACCTAAGAAAACATAAATCAAGTGCTGTTATTTTGGGGGTTTTTGTCAATATATTTCTTACTATTTAGTTACATTTAGAGTGACACTAACCTAACCATCTTAATGCCCCTTTCCCTTGTTACAGTGGGTTGAAGGTGTGACCGCAGGGCGTCATCACCACAGTGGATTGGTGATTTGCGGCTGCGTCCGCATGGCAACCGCGAGCTGTGTACAAGTAAGAAGGTAGAAGGGACCTTTCTGTTGACGCTGACTGATATCCACACCGACAGCGCTTTCCTGTCCTCTTATTCGTGGATACTGATACATTTTGGAGACTGCAGACGGATAGGAGCGACTTTAATGCGGCGTGTTGTTGGCGCAGACTGACAGGTGAGGAGTTAGCACGGATTCACGGCGGCATGTTAGCCCGTACCGCCGCCGCTGCAGCCATTCGCGATATACTCCACATTAAAAATAAGAGGGGAAACCAATGACATTTAGCTTTTGTTGTTGTGCATGTCGGTCCGCTGAACTGGCCGCGTGAGTGAGTGAAGGCGCTCTATGTGCCGTCATGCTCTAGTAAAGGTGTGTCTGAGTGCAGATAAAGTGCTGAGGCTGTCAGGTTTGGGCCGCAGACCTACTGCTGTCACATCCAGAACCAAGCTGCATGCTGTTTTGTGTGCAATGAGGAACGGGGCGGTGTCTCCGGCTGCTCTGCCTCCTGCACAGACACCCGGAGGCATTACTGCTCTCGCAGCCTCTTACTGCACTTAGGCTCCATACAAATGGCGAGTGGGTTATTCATAATTAAGATCCCTTATGTCTTCGTATAGCTGCCTATGTGATGTTGCTGTGTTAACTATTTACACCTCGACCCTTAATAAGTACATCCTAAAATATTTCTTGCCAGGATCATAGAAAAAATATTCATCCTATTGTGCACTTAATTATTTTTCAATGTTCAGTGTAGAATAGACACCGCATGACGCCATTTGAACAGTATGGATGCTACAGCACCATATAAGACCACTAACAACATACTGTTATACTTTTTCTGTAGGAATACGCTGAGCCACAAATACAAGAGAGCCCGAACATTTTAACGTGCCAGAAGTTCCTGCAGAAGTGTTGATAAATGATCCTTTAAAACATCTGGACACTAAACCACTGGACACTCTAGAAGTCACTGTAGGAATTTATTGTAATTGGTATGTGTAAACCAGTGAATGTCAGTGTGTAATAGTAGTGAGCATGAGCATTTGTGTTTACATCATTAACATTGATTTCAAACTGTTAAGCTGTCAGGGCACCCTCTCCTCTTGGTTTACACACACACCTCTGCCCACACAGTGACAGATAATGCTGTTAAGTGCTGCATATCAGAAAATGTATTATTTGGTATACAACTTACGATGTTTCTTAAATCCAATAACAATGTTTTTTCTCTTTACACAATTTGTCAACAGATCATCCCAAAAAAAACTTTAACGTTGGGCCAGTGAACAAGTGATGATATGTGAATAATGCTGTGAGATTCTTGAAATTTGAAAATGATTGTATTTTGAGCAATAACTAGGAGAGAAACTAAATACTGACAACATCTTTGTTGGTTCAACAAATCAGTTCAACCTTTTTTTATTATAAGCAATTTAATGGAAAAAATAGCTTTTCACTTAAATTGTGGATATGTCTTGTCATTTTATTCAGGTTATGAACCATAAGCATTTTTCTTTTTTTGAAACAACTTTGTCAACATGTCCATTTCCTCTTCCTTCTGTCTGTATTCCAGCCAGCTGTACGCTGCCACCATAGACCTGTAATCATGACGGCAGACGAGACGATCAGCATCAAGGAGGCAGAGGTGATCAAGGTGATGCTGGACTTCCTGAACTCCAGGAAGCTGCACATCAGCATGCTGGCCTTGGAGAAGGAGAGCGGAGTCATTAATGGTCTCTACTCTGACGACATGCTCTTCCTCAGGTATGACTGTACACTAGATTCATTTGGCAGAAAGGAGAAGACCATAGTGTCCTGAGAGGGAAGATTCAACTTTTCAGTTTTACAGGCAGAGCTGTTTGTTAGGATCAGGGTTTGTTTATGTTTCCACCATTTTCCAGTGTTATCTTATTTATGATTGTTGCTATTGCCTGCACCACTGTGATGGGAATAAGCTTTTCAAAGACCTCTGAAGTTGTTCATCTGCTGCTTTCGACAGGCAACTCATTCTTGACGGCCAGTGGGAGGAGGTGATGCAGTTCATTCAACCTCTAGAAGGAATGGAGAAGTTTGACAAGAAGAGGTGAGAGAAATAATGTGGGGCATCATTTCAATCAGATGCATGTTTACGTAATGTCTTGGGTTAAGTTCCGGTACTGTTTCAGCATGATCTTGTCATATTACTGACAGCCTCTGTTTCTTACCAAACACTCAACAAAAAGAACACAACACACATTTTTTAACTTCGTTGTCCTACCTAATTGAGTAACATGTTTACCAGGAAATGTCACTTGAGGCTAAATCAATTGATGTCTTATAAAGTATATTTCTTCATACTGAGATTTGTGTTTCCTTTCCAGGTTCCGCTACATCATCTTGAAGCAGAAGTTTCTGGAAGCTCTATGTGTAAATAATGCCATGTCTGCTGCTGAAGACCCTCATAATGTACGTAAATATGTAATTAGGAAATAAGTATGAGTATTTCCATTTTGAAAATAGCCTACTAATAAAGGAAGCCTTCCTGGTGGTCATCAGAGTGGGCTCACCACTAGAAGGACACTAGCAGGGAAACAAAATACCGTGACAATACCCTTGAACATGGCATGCTAATATCTCTCTGCTCCAATGGAGCTGCTTGGTGGTCAGTAGAAGAAACCTGTAATTGAATTGAAAACGTCTTGGAAAACATACACACAGATAGCTACATAATCACTTCTCCTCTTTGAATTGTTACAGCTGGAGTTCTCCATGCAAGCGGCAGTCAAGTGCCTCAACAGTCTGGAGGAGTTCTGTCCAACCAAGGATGACTACAGCAAGCTGTGTCTCCTCCTCACCCTGCCACGTCTCACCCACCACGCAGAGTTCAAAGACTGGAACCCGAGCACGGCACGTGTCCACTGTTTCGAGGAAGCCTGTGCTATGGTAGCTGAGTTTATCCCTGCAGACAGGAAGCTGAGCGAGGCAGGGTTCAGGGCGAGCGGGAACCGCCTCTTCCAGCTGCTCATCAAAGGGATTCTTTATGAATGCTGTGTTGAGTTCTGTCAGGTAATGGGATTCCTTAAAAATGTAAAGGCGTACATGAAAACATCAGTGGCTGTTAAAAGGCTCAAACCTAATGCTACCTCTCCACACCTGGAGATGTACTCGAAAATCTATTAAAAGTATTTTAATGCATAGTACCCCAAAGTTTGCTGGTACAAAACCTTGTCTAAAGTAGTATAGTATGTCATAAAAAAGTCATAGTATAGTATGCCTTGAAAAATAATAAATACGTCGCAATATAGTATGTCAAAACAAATAGTAAAAAGTCATAGGATAGTATGTCAAGAAAATTCATAAAAAGGTTGTATGTCATAAAATGTCAAAAGTCATGACATTGAGAAAATTCATTGTATAGTATGCCATTAAAAAAAACATAAAAGGTCATAATATAGTATGTCATAACATTTTGAAAAAATAGTATAGTAAGTCATAAGGTTATAGTATAGTATGCCATAAAAAGTCATAGTATATCAAAAAAAATCATTAAAAAACTGTCATAAAAAATTATGACAAAATGTGTCAAAGAATTATGACAAAATCTGTCATAAAAAATCATAAAAATGCCATGTATAGTATGCTGTAAACAAATGATTAAAGAGTTATAGTATGTCATAAACAAAATCATAACAAAATTTGTCATAAAAAATCATAGAAACGTCATGGTATAGTATGTTATAAACAAATGATAAAAGAGCCATATGCCATGCCGTATGTCATAAAAAAATCTTTAAAAGTTATAGTTTAGTAGGTTATAAAATGTAAAGAAAATCATAAAGGTCATAGCAGTCTGTCATAAAAAGTCATAGTATAGTATGTACTTAAATGTGGAAGAAAACCATAATATAGTATGTCATAAAAAAGTCATAGTATAGTATGTAATAAATATTCCTTTAAAAGTCATAGTATAGTATGTCATTAAGAAGTCACAAGAAAGTCATAGTATAGTATGTAATAAAAGAATCTTAAAAGTCATAATATAGAATGCCATAAAGTCAATGTATAGTTGTCATTAAGAAGTCACAAAAGTCATAGTTAGTATGTAATAAAAGAATCTTAAAAAGTCATAATGTAGAATCCATAAAAGTCATAGTATAGTGTTCATTAAGAAGTCACAGAAAGTCTAGTATATTATATAAAAGAATCTTAAAAAGTCATAATGTAGAATGCCTAAAAAGTCATAGTATAGTATGTCTTAAGAAGTCACAAGAAAGTCATAGTTAGTATGTAATAAGAAATCTTAAAAAGTCATATTGTAGAATGCCATAAAAGTCATAGTATTATGTCTTTAAAAAAGATAATGGTGTTAAAAAAAAACAAAACAAATCATATAAAAGACATAGTATAGTATCTTATAAAAAGTCATAATAAAGTATGTCATAAAATGTTGAAAAAAAGTCATAATGTTTGTCATAAGAAAATCATTGAAAAGTCATGGTGTCATAAAAGATTCTTAAAAAAGAAAAATGTGTTATAAAAATCATAAAGTCATAGTAAAGAATGTCATGAAAAAATCTTGAGTCATGGTATAGTATGTCATAAAAAGTTATAAAACATTAATACTATACTATGTTTTAAAACAATTTATTAAAAAGTCATAGTATAGTATGTCAAAAAAATCTTAAAATGTCATAGTATTTCATTAAAAATCATAGTATAGGATATCATAAAAAAGTCATATAAAGGTCTTAGAAAATGCATAGTACAGTCAGTCATTATCGCTGTCAGTATATAAATACTAGTCAAGTGCGGCCTGCCTTGCAATGGCGGTCCTCAGAAACATTTTTTGAACGTGACATGCATGGATTATATTTTAATCATCCACAGTCCATTCAATAGCCTTCAGTAGCGGAGGACATACATTGAAAAAGGTTCCCCATATGGTTGCATTTTTACAAAACAAAGTTGCAAAGGTTGGTGGTCAAAACCCCTCTGTTTCTGTTTTCCAGAGTAAAGCAACTGGTGAGGAGATCACAGAGGGTGAGGTGTTGCTCGGCGTGGATTTGCTTTGCGGGAATGGCTGTGATGAACTGGACTTGTCCCTGCTCTCCTGGCTGCAGAACGTCTCTCCAGGTGCCTTTTCCTGCGCCTTCCAGCAAAAGACCCTTAACATCCATGTAGACCGTCTGGTGAAGCCCAGCAAGGCTGGCCACGCCGACCTCCTCACTCCATTAATCAACCGCTTGTCACCCTGCCCTACCTCACCCTTTCGCCAGAGGCCACATTCAGCGGACACCTACATGTCCAGATCTCTCAACCCGGCGTTGGACGGCCTGTCCCATGGTCTGGCAGCCCAGGACAAGAGAGGCATGGAGGCGAACATGAAGTCTGCCCTCAGTCGGAGCCTAGTGGAGAACAACGTGCATCAACAGGACGATTCACCTGAAAAGTAACAAGCTTGAGCACAACTGGGAGAAATGATTTTCGGTGAAGGTTATAAGTGCTTGAAATACCAGTTTGATGGAGTTAAACACTACATAGGTCTGCAGCACAGACATAGGTCTGTGGTATAATAATATATCAACATTTGACTAATTTTTGAAAATTTTAATGCTGAGGCTTATACTAAATTAAGGCTGTAAATTAGAGATACTTATGGTATCTCGGATGTTTTAGAGGGAAGTGGACTGAAGAGCAGATTTTTACTGCTTAAATGTTTTTGAATAGGGTCTTCATGGTTCATTTGGCCATTACTACAGCCTCCTGTTAGGGTTAGAACACTAACTGTAGGAAGTAAGGCAAGATGTGTTTAAAGTCTATCAAATCATCAGAGATGAACCAACAGCTTTGCTTTACAAGGTTTCTGCAAATAAAATTGATACACCCCAAGTAATACTGTGGATGGAGACCATGCTCTGAGGCATCACATGAAAGAACTACTGTTAACAGTTTGCCAGACTGTTCTCTGGCTCCACCTGCTGGATACAAGAAATGTTACAAAGTGAGATCACTACAATCTAAGTTCAAGAGTTTGTCATATTTTCCTGACTATAGGAAGCAACCACATGGGCTGGATGGACCCCACACCACACGCACTCCTCTGACTCCTGGAAAGGATGGTGGGCCACCCTGCAGCGCGGAAACAAATGAGGTAATAAAAACTGCAGACTCTCAGCAGTGGAGTACCGTCTTTTATGTTTGGTTTCTCAGGCTGACTTGGATTCATGACTTGAAGACTGTAAAAAGTAATAGTCATGGTTGTCTGTCTGGTCACTTTAGTCAAAGTCAAGAATTTGAGTCTGTCTTCCCTCCATAGTCATTACTCTAGATGTAAGAGATTTAGAATAGATTCCCCCTGAACCTGCTGAACTACCTCATCTCCACTGCCTCATAAATCCTTCCCCAATTCTTGACCACACCTGCCCAAGGGGCAACAGCGTCTTCAAGCCCCCTGTCCCAGTGAAGAGGGTGGAGGTCATGGACACTGGAGGGAGATAGTCTGGTTTGATGTGCGTTCACACCCAAGATGGCCTACTGCTTACATCATCACTCATCTTTATGCATCCCAAGTCCCATCCAGAGGAGCAAAGTAGCTTGAGAGTGTGTGTGTGTGTGTGTGTGTGTGTGTGTGTGTTGTGTGTGTGTGTGTGTGTGTGTGTGTGTGTGTGTGTGTGTGTGTGTGTGTGTAATGTGGTGGTGAGTGAGGTGAAGGGGAATATACTGTGGACCCGCTGGATATGATGAGGTCCTTGAAAACTTTTTATGGGATGGATGATGGAGGACGAGGCCTTGGGAGTTGAAGAGTTGTCAGTAATGGCGAGAGAGGAGAGAGTTTGTCTATTATAATCTGGTGTGTGTGCCCTTGTGCTTGTGTGTAGTGGTAATTAGCACTGCCCAGCACGGAAGCAGAATACTGAAAGTGATAAATATTCTGTCATTCAGGTTACAGGGCACGTCCAGGTAAATCAAAAATCAAATCAATCAAAAAATGCTTTTTTCTAAATGTTTTGCAAATATAAGCCTTAGGTGTGTTTTTATTTGTTTTGTCCAGCATCCTGACTCCACAGAGTACATCCAGGAGTATTACAGGCAGCGTCTCCGCGTACAGCAGCATCTGGAGCAGAAGCAGCAGCAGAGACAGCTCTACCAGCAAATGCTGCTAGAGGGAGGCGTGAAGCCGCCAAACGGAGCCAAAAACAACCTCACTGAGACCTTCCTCAGTAGGTAAGGAAGTCATTTTAAAAGATTCACAGTCAGTAATGAATGTAACACAACCTCAGTGCTACTGTGTTGATGCAAGTTTTTTTAAATTTTTTTTATCCAGATCCATTCAGAAGTTGGAGGAGATGAACATGGGCATTGGAGATGAGGTGATGTCACAGTGGAATGGACTGACAGGGAACGCCAGCACATCCAGTCCCAGAACCACCGACACCCGCCACACCCCGGACACCGGGCCGCCAAGGGACAAGCCAGGTGGAAGGGTCAGCAGCACCCCGTCAGGGGCCGGGAGCCACGGCTTGCCTTCCCTCAGCGAGTCCCCAGTCCCTGCCAGTCAGAGGTTAGAGCGTTCCGAGTGTGTGGTCATGTCATTATCGCACCACTCCCGAACTAATGTCATATTTAGTTAAGTTTTGATAAGATGTCATATACATTTTTTCTGCCAAAAATCATGCTTGGGTAATTTAATGTTGACTAGTTATCATAACAGTTTTAACATTATATAGTGATTTAATATTGAACAGTAAGCAGGATACAATCCAGTGTTGCTCTGCAACATTTAAAGGTCCCATGGCATTAAAATTTCACTTTATGAGGGTTTTTTTACATTAATTCCCCCAGCTTGCCTATGGTCCCCCATTGGCTAGAAATGGGATGAGAGAGAGACATTATGGCTTTCAAAT